>NW_008671001.1:164086-179583 GCF_000695815.1 Acanthisitta chloris
AAAGCTCCTTGAATTGTCTCTGATCTAGTCAACAAAATAAATCAGACTGTGAACACATTAAAGTTAACCAGATCTATTCCTTACTCTAGAAATGTTTAATTAATGTTGACAGTCTTGCCCTGAGTGGTTAAAGCTGGAAAAATACAAGAAACTACAGTCTGATCTTGGAATAGATCTGCTTTGTGTTTTCAAGATGAGTGCATTTTGCTCAAAAAACTATTTTTAAACTGTTGCAGCTTTATAAGAATACTAGTTTTCTAAGTTACTCTTCTTTCTAAGAAAAAATTTTTAGTTGATTCATTGTCTGTTGTATATTTAAAATAATGCAGAGCAGAACAGCCAGGCTGAGTGGCATTTTCTCTAATTTGGTAACAAGTAGGTTACACAGAAGTAATAAGAAACTCTTGGACCAAGACTCCAGGTCTTCATTCATTTTCCTTTAGGTTATAAAGCATTTGGTATTGGAGATAGGCCTTAAAATGCCTGATGTGGCTATTTCTTGTTCTTTCTCATATTTTGCCATATAGTGGAGTACATACTCTGTTTTCAGTGCCCAAGCACCTTTCATAGTGCATGAGGAGTGTTACAGACCTAAAGTAATCCATGAAGCCAGACTTCTGAAGTAAGCAGAATTAATTTGCTAGCAGAAAGTGCTGAGCAAAGCTGCAGGTCTTACACCTCATTTCTTAAAGAGAGGCACTTTGTTCTGGTCTGGAAAAAAGCTTCTCTCTCCATTTGGGATTTGTGATCCATCCCCTGACATTAAAGACCTTTAGCATAAATTTTGATGCTATGAGACTTTTGTCGAAATCCTTCTTTTGCCTGGGAGTATTTAACCTGTACAATCTATGATGCTATAGATGTTTTTTGGTCTTTGCTGGTACTATTGTCTAGTTTGGATAGCACTTTCATTGTTGTTGAAAGAGAATAGATATGAGCTTGAGTGCAAAATGTTAAGAGTGTCTTTCATCTCGGAAATCTGGACTAGGGTTATGTTTCTGTTTGTTTTCTGCTATTCTCACTTTAAAATAGGCATCCAGTTTATTTCCTGCAAGAATGCAAAAAAGGAAAAGTGGCTTGTTAATGTGACCGTGTTAAACAATAAGTAATTGTAACTGATTATGGCACGTATTCTTGAGGGTTAAAGTTTGAAGCTGATGACATTTTTTTAGTTTTGACATGTGATTTATATCAAGCCAAATGTATCTGGCAATGACAAGCTGAGGATAGTGAGATTTTGAACGCGAATAAGTGCTTTTTTAGAATGCTTTTCAATTTAAAGAATGATGCCCTGTAGTACATAAAGACAACCGGCATGATGCCCATGTGTGGGAGTGATAAGGGTAAATGTGCTAATAATTACCATTGTTAGATGCCAATTCACCAAGATACCTTGTAATGCATGCAGCCTAAAATTTGACCATATAATATGCTGATTTGATGTTGCTATTACAAAATAAATTCTTATTAAAAAACTCCTAGTTTAAGACATTCTTGTCTAGATATATTGTTAAAGGAAACATGTCCCATACACCAAAAGCTTCACATTGAACAACACTTATATTTAAAAGTGCAACAAAATGCCTGTCTAATCAGACATAGTCTAAAACAATGCCAGATTATCAAAATAATTCCTTTTGGTTAAGTGATTTTTACTTGTTGGTTAGGTTTTGCTTTTTTTTTTGTTTGTGTTTGCATGGGGTTCTTGTGGGTTGGTTTTTTTTACTTTAGTACTATAGCTATTTTATTTTGACAGAAAATGCAACTGTTCACTGACTATCTAAATATTTTTCTAATTAAACACACAAAGTAAAAACTTGAATGAAAAATAACAGTATATCTAAAGCAAACACAAACATGTAGTAAGATCCAGAAATAACATTTGATGTACTGTGTAAGAATCCAAACTCCTGAGGGTGTGATGCCATCTGACTTTCTAAGCCAGGCAGGACTGTCTATTCAGTATCTAGTAGGGTGACCTCAGAGGGTTGCTTAGGGCAGGTTTCATTTACCCTAATTTTAGAAAACTGAAAGCTGAATGACTTATTCTAAGATGATTCCCAGAGGCTTCCTTTGCAGACAATGGAAAGGGAAAGGCACATTTGGAGAGTAGCTTTTCAAGTCATGAAAAAAATGTGTCTAATATTACCAGAATGATTGCACGCTAACTTCTTACATGAATGTAATGAAAGCCAGAGATGACTTGACAAAATCAGTCTATAGGTTCTCAAAGACATGATACTTCTTCAAGTGATACTTTTCTTCTAAAAATGATGAAAAATAATTCATAAATATATTCAAATGTCAGTAAAAATATTTGTGTTTTAATGAAGATTTCTTACACTTCAGTTTTCAACTTTTATTATGAAGCAGAAATGATTTTGTCACCCAGACTCTCTTTTCCTCTCATATACAGTTATAGCCTAGGTTCATAAAAGTTTTCAGTGTTTCTTAAGGGAATACATGGCTGTCACATGGAAATGGTATCTATTGAGAGAAGCACCTGTCTAGGGAATCTGTCCTAATGAAGAGCTAAAGAACACAAGCCAATATGGCCTAATAAGACAAGTTAATGACTGATTTCAGCCCTCATTTTAATGAAAAAGAAATGAATTTCTATAGAAAGACATTTTTTTACCAAGACCTTTTTCATTTATAGGAAACAAAAATTATTTCCAAAATTCTGTTTGACAAATAGTTCTTTCAACATTCTTCTGTCATACTTGTCAGAAATGAGGATGTGCTGATAAAACATCCTGTCAAAAAGCAGCTGTCTTTTATCTTTAATGTGTTTGGAGTGATCCTGGGATTCATTTTCGTACTCTTAAATATTGCCTCCTGGATGAAAAAGATACATAGTTTTCACTAAAGAAAATATCAATACACTACAGGTTAGTGAAGATTTGAAGCATGATATATTCTATATTCTGTCTCACATCAGATGTGACTACATATATTTATTTGACATTTGCTTAAATTATCCTTCTTTCAAATTTAAGCTTAAAAATGCAGCAAAATGCGGCTCATCTAAAACACAGTTTTCTAATATCTTGAAGTCAAAATATTTTTTTGTCATTTAAATGTCTGTACGGTGTTGTTACTGAAAAATACCTTTTTTCTTAATTGTAATTTCACCCACTGTGGTTCGTATAGTGCCTGTTCTGAAAAATAAGACTTGATCATACTCATGGCTACTCATACAGAGTGTTACACTTGTCAGCCTGCCTTTAAAGTGTATCAGTTTCCTATTCAGATGACAGAGATACAAATAGCATCTATTTATAGGTAGCATGTATGCTCCCAGCACTTATGCACAATGCTATTGAATTTTTGACAAAAATGCCTACTTAAAAGTAAGCAATATATGTATGAAACACAATTAAATGAAGTTCGCTATCAAATGTTGCATCTTAAAGGGTCTGTATACAGCTCTAGCTTTTGTCTTGAATATTTTTTCAATTAAGAACACATATATTTATTTATTTTTTATTTTACAGGGTGGACATTGATTCTTTTTCCTGCAACACTTTCATCTTTCATTTGGAAAGGCTACATGTGTAAGCTTTTTGAGTGCTTTCAGAATTCCAGGAAAAAAAGGCCCTTCTGTTCTTAAATGAGAGAAATGGAAAGTTTGTCTTTGTTCTTCACATTGACACAGATGTCAGCTTGTAGTCACCTCTATTTAATTTTAACAAGTTTTGGTTCTTATTTGGGGGATGAAGTACTGGAAGAAACCATAAGCTGAATCACTACCATTAAAAAAGAAATCTAGCACACAATAGAAATCAGTTATAAAAGGAGATCTCACTGAGGGTAAAATATATTTATTTTTTCATGAAGAAAAGATAATGCAAAGCTTTAATCTTTATAAAGGCTTTCTATGGCTATGAAAGTGTGTTACATTTTGTGTTGGTTTTTGTACTCAGACTGGCAGGTGGCTGCAAAAGGACTCAGGAGAGGTTAACATCTGTCTTTTCATAGCTTGAAAAATTCAGGTTTCATCTTTAACTCATTTGAAATCTTAGAATGCTGAAAGTATTCGAATATTCGCAGTGCTTTTCCATGTAACAGCAATACAATGGATTTATATGAACTATGGTCCCTGCCTGAGACTGATTTCTGATGAGAATTATATATACACTTACAGCTACATATGAATGATTTCTTTTTCCACTGATTGCTGTCAATTCAAGCTAATTAATGATTTCAGTGATTTAAAGGCAGAACATAATTATCAGTTCATATGGTAAATTTTCCCTCATATCTGTCAAGGTTTCTGAAATTTTTTTTAATCCTTTTTTTTTTTTTTTTCCCTATGAAGTATAAATGAAACTGAGGTGAAAGCTTCAGACAAATGTTAGCAACTTTATTTCATACTGGTATTAAGTATATCCCAGAGTCTTAGAGTTGTTTGGGTAGGAAGGGACCATTAAAGATTATCTAGTCCAACCACATTGCTCTGGTGTTTTTCACTGGATCAGATTACTCAATCCAATCTGACCTTGAATATTTCCAGGAATAGAGGATCCACAATTTCACAGACAATCTGTTCCAGTATCTCACCAGCCTTCTTTGTGAAGCATTTCTTCCTTACATTAAATCAAAACCTACCCTCTCAAAGTTGAAAAGCATTACCCTTTCTACTGACAGTACAAGCCTTTGTAGAAAGTCTCTGTCTGCCTTGTATGCCCCCTTTGAGTACTGAAAGGCAGCAATCAGATCTTTCCAGAGCCTCCTATTCTCTGCACTAAACAGCCCCAACTCTCTCAGCTTTTCTTCACAGGAGAGGTGTTGAAGACCTCTGATCATTGTAGTGGCCCTTCTCTGGACCCACTAAATGTGAGTTTATATAACCAGCTAGTTATACTGTTTTCTGCATTTCAGGATGTGGCTTGTGCTCCTGGCTGCCAGGGCACACAGCTGACTCACAGTGAGCCTGCTGCTGACTGGCATCCCCAGGTCTCTTTCTGCAGGGCTGCTCTTCAGCCACTCCTCTCCCAGTCTATCCTTGCATCTGGCATAACTCCATCCTAGGTGAAGAATTTGGCATTTTGATTTGTTAAGTTGCATCCCATTATTAATTGCCTAGTGCTCCAATATATCTAGATCCTTCTGCAAGGCGTTTTGTCCCACGAGAAACTCAACAGTACCTCCCATAGAACCATAGAATGGTTTGGGTTGGAAGGGACCCCAAAGATCATCCAGTTCCAACAGCCCTCACCATGGGCAGCAACAATACCCAATTTATTATCAGCAACAAACTTGTTAATGTTGCTTTCAACACCTGCAACCAGATAATTGATAAAATACTGAACAGAACTAGCCCTAGAACTGAACCCTGAGGAATGCTACTGGTGACCAGTTGTAAGTCAGATATAGCCCCATTAACTACATTTTGAGCCCTGGCCAATAGCCAGTCCTTCACTGTGTATAATACATGCTGAAGTCAGTCTTTCATTATGTATAATAGTATATAGAGTAATGTGTAACTAGTATAAAGACAGTATGTATAGTATAGCTTATAGTGTATATAGCAGTTTTGTAGTGTATATGCAATATAAATATCCTATAATGTCTATCTGTATGTATAGTACATGTCTATATACTGTGGTGCATCAATCACAGCATCATCAGCCAGTCAAAAGAGGCAATTACCCTGCTGTACACAACACTGCTGCAAACTCACCTGAAGTGTGGTGTGCAGTTCTGGGCCACGCTACTTGAGAAGCTTGTTAAGGTACTCAAATTTATCTATAGGATGGCCAAAAAAAAAAAAAAAAAGATGGTGAAAGGGCTGGAAGAAATGTCCTGTGAATAGCAGGACTTAATAGCTTTAGTTTGGAGAAAAGCAGTTTGAGGGGTGACCTGAGTGGTCTCTACAGCATCCTGAGGAAGAGATGGAGAGGGATGTGCTTATTTCTTGTCCATTCTTATTTCTTGGGTGGGGAACCCAAGGCAAGAGGCAACTGCCAAACTTTGAGATAACAAAAGGCATGAAGATGAGTGGTACCACCCAGGTGAATGGATGCTTGGACATACAGCAGGAGCCAGGAATTGCCAACGCAGAGAGAGAAGCAGTAGTAGAAATCTTGGGGGGAAGAGCCAGACCTGTGTGTGCGTAGATTGTGAGGGTGTAAAAGCCCAGGGGGCCTTGGTTGGGGGTCCCTCCTCAGACAACTCATGCTGTTGCTGTGTTACTGCTCTGTGAATAGACTTTGTGGACCATGTATAAGACTGCTAAGGGAAACCCAGGGTTGAATGGGTAAGGGAACTTGGACTGACTGTGGGTGAGTGAGAGAGCAGGGCACTCATCAGTTCCCTGGAGCCACCCAGGACTGGCAAGGGCACATGAGAATGGTTTAAAGTTGTGTCATAGATGGTTCAGACCAGATAATAGGAAGCAGTTTTTTACCACAAGGGTGATGGTCAAACACTGGAACAAGCTGAGAATATCCTGAACACATCCAACAAGCTCTGAACACCCAGAGATCGATGCCTCAAGCCTGTCAGTGCTTAAGAGATATTTGGACAATGTCTTTAATAACATGCTTTAACTTTTGGTCAGCCCTGAAGTGTTCAAGCAGCTGGACACCATGATCGCTGTAGGTCCCTTCCAACTGAATATTCTATGCTATGCTGTGCTATCTTATGCTAAGCTATATATATACTCTATAGCTGAGAATATCCTGAACACATCCAACAAGCTCTGAACACCCAGAGATCGATGCCTCAAGCCTGTCAGTGCTTAAGAGATATTTGGACAATGTCTTTAATTTAATAACATAACTTTTGGTCAGCCCTGAAGTGTTCAAGCAGCTGGACACCATGATCGCTGTAGGTCCCTTCCAACTGAATATTCTATGCTATGCTGTGCTATCTTATGCTAAGCTATATATATACTCTATGCATGCTGTATTCATTATATGCTATACTCTACTACCTATGTATATGTACTATACTATAACATAGGTTTTATATGTGTGTATATGTGACTTTTAGAAGATGAGAATATGTAGCAATATGTGACAGGAGGCAGTTCTTGCAGTCTTAGATTGTATCAAATAATATAAAGAACAGTCCTTCCTAACTTCCAATTTGCTGCTGTTTGCATGGTATTTAAAACTTTGGTATAGAGTGGATAACACTGGCAATAAATAAATGCTAAAGGGAATGGACAGCAGTGTATGCTTTAACTTTCTCAGTCCAAAACTACAGGAGTGCGGAAGAGCAAAGGACTGCAGAAGTGATACTCTTTTCTGTACCCTCTCATACTGCAGTAATATGAATCATGACACTGAGCTGAATGGACCACTGATTTAGGCCAATAGGGGTCATTTCTGGTGTTCATCTCTTCTTACTGCACTTCCTGCAAAGATGACTAAACAAGTTCATAGGTGAATTACTAAATTAAACTCTTTTGATCATATTTTCATGAAAGCATATTGTCATGTAGTTTCTTCTTTTCCCTGCAAAGTACATAAATGCCCAAATCCTGCGGTATTAGGCCATGGTCATGCAAACACCCATTAACAACCTGTTCCTAATTAGAATAATTATTTAAAATCCTGTGCTTTATGAAATGAAGGAGTCATATGAGAATTACCTGCTCACTATAAATTTTAAAGACATGGTACGTAGAATAAAATTAAACATGAAAATGCTTATTTACGTCTTTAAAAATCTCCACAATGCAAAAAATGTATAATGAATTAATTTCTTGGCTTTCACCTGGACCTTGACTTTTTTAAAAATTAATTTTCTGATGTGTACAAAACTAAGGATATATTTAGTCTGCCACCTAAAAACAGGAGGGGACCCATGTGTGGTCAAATGACACCACTATCTCACACTTGCTCTCTCATATTCCTTAGAGAATGCCTAAGCAGTATGTCTTGTAGAGACACATCTTACATGTAAAAAAAGCTAATCAGAGAAGCCTGGAACATAGGCAGTAAATGTGCAATCAGCTAAGTGGTGAAGATGATCAGACAACCAGTGTTTCAGCTTAGTTTCTGGCTATGCTTTACTTCTTCAGATGTAGACCAAGAGATTTACTATATCACAGTCATTCAGGGATACAAAGAAGAAAGGCATTGTGTGAAAGACTTATTTCTGGGCCAGGAGTAGCATTTGGGTACAGACACTGAAGAGTGAATTCTAGACCCCCATGTTAGTCACCAGACTATACAGCACACTTCCTGTTTAAAAATTACAAAATATCCTATCTCGTCTTGTTTTTCTCTCTCTCTGCACTATCCAACAACTCTATATATTTACATCTGCCTTAGCTAGTTTTCATTCCCTGTTTTGTGCCACATCGTATGCAAAATTATGTAAAGAAACTTTGATCCCTACATATAATCTGCAAGACAAAGGAATTATAGGTAGATTTTAATAGTCAGTCACTTCATATCTTCATCTCAGACAAGATGGAAACATATCACGGTACACTACAACTAGTAAGTCTCTAAAACTCCCAGCAATAAGTGTCACGGACAGGAAGATGGAGTTTCACTACTACACAGAAATACTAATTCATGACAACTCCACAGAGGCTTTCATGGGAATCAAAAGAACACTTCTCAGTAGCAGTGGGAATTGAGATTCCAATAGTTATTCTCACATCCTTTAGATGCAGGGAATGTTCATCAGCATACAAAGGAAAGATATATTCAATGTGAGTCTCTTCCAGAACATAGGGAAAGCATTGGGCTTTTCTAGCTGTCCAGTAAATCCAATATAACATTTCTTACCACTTTTCACATTTTGCTTGAACTAGATGACAAGTATGAACACTCTTAGTCTAAATTTGTAAAACATAAAGCAGCTCTCTTGTCACAAATGGAAGTGCTAATGAAAACATCTAAACTAGGAATGTGAGATTGTCTGGAACTGTTTACACAGAAAAAGAGACATGGCTATTGTATCTGTTTTATATCTCTCCCCACTACGTAAACACTCACAATCTGTGTATACACAGGCATCAATAAAGGGAAAAAGAAAAGAAAAGCCAACCTGCATTTTCAAGTGCTACTAATAAGTGCATTTAATGTGAGCAACCTGAACGAAGCTTTTAGCAGCTGCTGGTAACTTTATTAGACTACAACTATATTTATGACTAAGTATTGTAGAAAAATCTTAGTTGAGTTACAAAGGCAGAGAGAAATAATATGATTTAAGGGTAAATTAGTTTTGAAGAGGGAGCAAGTAAAGAGCCATCTCTAGCAAACAGCAATTCAGTGGAAAATCATCTCACAAGATATACCAATCCATTTTGTATTTTACAGTTACTGGCTACTAGCCAACATGAAAAATCTTATCTTAAAAAATGTACTCATCACCATCTATTTTACTTTCCTTCACTTCCATGTTAGATTTATTTATGTTTCCACTCTTCTTCCATTCTATTTTCTTCCAATAACAAATGCTGCATTCTTTAAGTGCATGGTGTCAAGGTCAAAAGACTTCCCCTACATAGTATATATTCATTTCAGGTAAGCACTTTGTAGTTCATCTACAGATTGCAGAAATACACTCCCTGTGTTATGCATGAAAAGCACAATAAAGAAAATATTTCATCTAGCAAAGATATAGATATCTCTATATAAAAGGTATATGATTCATCAATACGTGGAGGGTCAAAAGTATGAAAACTCATGGCCTGAGATAGAGACAGTTTAACAGGTAAAGCAAAACCTGTGCACACTAGAAAACCAAAACAAGGAACTTGTTCACTGCTTCTCATGGGCAGACAGGTGTTCAGCCATCTCCAGGAAAGCAGGACTCAGACATGATGGTGACTCAGAGAAACGAACACCATCACTGAACATCTCCACTTCTCCTTATTTTTTCCAGCTTTTATTGCTTTGGTCACTTGAAATCAGCTGTCCCAGCTGTGTCCCCTCCCAACTTCTTCTGCATCCCCCACCTCCTCACTGGTAGGGTGAGAAGCAGAAAAGACCTTGACTTTGTGTCAGCATTGCTCAGCAATAACCAAAATATCCTGCCTCATCCACACTTGTCAGCACAAATCCAAAACATTGCACCATACTACCAGCTACTAAGAACAAAATATTCCATCTGAAACCAGCACAGTGGTACTTAAAGCCTCTTTGAAACAAAAGGGGATATCTACATTTCCAAACCTGTTCTTCCCTGCTGTACTCCATCAGTATAACTTTGAAGAGCATCAGATAGATTTCAGTCCAAAAAGTGGTCCTAAGGAGTAAGAGAAGGACAGCAAGAAATTTTGGAGATGCATGTATTGCTGTCCTTGATGTCAGTCAACATCAAGTTAACAGTGAACTATGAAATCATGTCCTGAGTTACACTACTAAAGTAATTTCACAATTCCGTTCATTAACCTTTTAGCTTTAAAGATCTCAAAAAGTAGACAATTATTGTTCATTCTGTAAAACATCATGTTTGGTTAGGTCTGTAAGAAAACCTGTGAAAAGAAGCAAAGCATGGACATTTGACTTTTATTTGTTCTCTCTAACTTACATTAATGTTTCCATACAAGCTTCAATGTAATGTGAAGTATTTGCCATTATTGGCATAAGGTGGGAATATAATGAGTGTGTTTTTGCTTTCTTCCAGATGTGCAGCTTGTTAGAAAAGAAAAAATAAAGTGAGTAATGAAGAAAGATAAAATTTTATTTTCTCATCTTAAAAGGCATCTTGTTCTGTTTTCAGATAACCAAAACTGATTAACTTTTTTAAATTTACTTGTCAGTATAGCATCCAAATTGCATGCTGTCATGTAATATGCAGTACCTAGGAATTACAATGTAATATTGCACTGATAACAAATCTTCATAGGTATTTCTGTAAACAATCTCCTAATTTGACAAATATGACATGCGAGATTGATTTTTCCCTCAGGTTTGCAGGAAATAGGTCACATACTCAAGATTTTAGAGTAGCAAATGCAGCACTAAAGCAATGGCAATAAGAAAACACCCAGCTTTTATCTCTTTTCCATTCCTTTATTTAAATAAAGGTGAATGACCCAGATCATGATGCAAGAAAAACCTGTGAAGCCAGCCATGTTCAATGTCACCATAATAATCATAGCAAGCAAACAATCAGAGAATTGGTTTCCTTGACCTACCTCTGACTGAGATAGGTAATTTTCTACATTCCTCTTAAAACTTCTGCAGCCTAATTTCTGAAAATCATCAAAATAATTTGTCAGATGCAAAATATCCACTGTATAGTCTTGCACTTTTGAACTGTTTATGATTGTTTATCCCATCATAGAGCCATTAACTTCTATTTTAGTCAAGGTATGAGTATGTAATTCTAAAAGTCTTCGTATCATAAAGCGTTCTATCAAAATCTTAATATATTCTAAAGCTTCATCCACTTATTTAAAGATTTCCTCCAAGCAGACAATCTGATACTGCATTAGCTTTTCTTCACCTCATAAGAAATGTGCATTTGTTGCCAAATAGTTGATTATGTATCTTCTTTATGTGGAAATATTTGCTGCATTATTTTACTACATGATTAGACATGATTTAGAACTTATAACTGCCAACAGTTAAGATACACTTTTAGTGACTCATGAGGGGGTCATTAACAGACTACAAAGCTAAAGTTTCTCTTAAATGCTGTATGAAAGATCATGGTTCCTGTATTGGTCCTTGCTCATTCCTGTACATAGGAGGCATGATCATATAGAGGAACATTTTAAAACCAGCATGATTTATATCTTTGTCAGCAGAAAGTGAAGTGACATTTTTCTTTGTATGTTAGACATGTAAGGTTCTAAATCATTCATTCTGAACTACACCATATACGTTTTGAACTACATCCTATGTGCTACCGCTGAATTTTATTTCAAGCAGGCAGACTGCATACTTGAGCTGCAACTCATAGTTTCATTTGTGTTAAATTCTATATAACATGATGGTTATGTCTGTTTGCATTATATTTCTTGAATCATGAAACTGCAATTATATCCAGAAGGATATTAGACCAGTCAGGTTGGAAACAATGGAAGGGCAAGAAATACACAAAACAGATGCCACTTCCAAAATATTTCATTTTGTCTTCTAAAAGATGAAACAAAATTGAAGTACCAAACATTTACAAATGCTACATTTCTTTATATGCTATTGCATATAAAATACAGTTGCATGCCAAAAATAAGGGAACAGTGAGGAGCCTTGGATTTAGTCCTCTCAATATGAATTTGTTTGGTAGCAGAGTTTTCTTGAGAAAATAAACATGAACTTCATAATAAATGGATTTTTGAAATTAGATGATGTGACACAATATCATGCTTGTGAGACCAATTATGTTAGATGACCAGTACATCTGTTCTCTCATCACATGGTACAATATCTAGAATCCTTGTAGTAAATTCATCACCATTTAATAAAAGTAATAGTACAAGCTCTCCAATTCTTCTTTTTAGTGAGAGGAGCATACTGCATGAAAACCAAACCCAAATGAGTTTTTTGAGATCCTGAAATCCTCAGTCCTTGAATTTGGTCTCAAGTATATAAAAAAAATTAACAAGATTATATTGCTTGTCAGAAACTAACAATTAATTTCTGTAGACTAGTATCAGTGTCACTGATACTGTTAGAGTAATTTTACTGACTTGTGCAGTTGCAATTATACAACAGTTTAACTCTCTTGCAGAGATATTGGAATAGGTGTTTTCCTTAATCTTAAAAGTCCTTGTGGATAAACCTCTTCACATTTGGAAATGTAAAGCAAGATTCATTAATCACATCCCAATACAAGTTTGGGATTTTTTAAAATCTAGACAAATTTCAGTAAAAGGTTTAATTGCTAATTGTAACATTCAGAAAAGTACATGGATTTCAAGTATATTGGGTCTGGCTGACATGGAGTTAATTTCCCCTATGGCAGCCCTCATCCTGCTGTGCTTTGTTTTGGTAGCTGGAAAGGTGTTCATAACACACCAGTGCTTTGGCTGCAGCTGAACAGTGCTGGCACAGCATCAAGGCTGTCCCTCCAACATTCCCCTATCTCCAGCAGGCTGGGTGTGGACAAGACCTTGGATGGGAACAAAGCCAGGATAGCTGACCCAAACAGACCACAGTGATATTCCATACCACATAGTATCTGCTCATCAATGAAAATGCAGAGAAAGAAGGAGGAAGGTGGTGGAAGGCATTTGTTATTTTCCCTGTTTGACTTCTGGAGGAAGTGCAGCTTTCCAGGAAGTGGCTGGACATAGCTTGCTGACGGAAAGTAAGGAACAAAATCTTATCATTTGTTCTTGGTTTGTGTGCATACAACCTTTACTTTTGCTTTAGTAAACTGCCTTTATCCTGACTTATGAATTTTGTTTCATCCTATTTTCTCCTCTCTCTGTTCCACTAAGGAGAGGAGTGATAGAGTGGCTTGGTAGACAACTGGACTCCAGCCAAAGTTAACCCACCACATCAAGTTATGATAATTAAGGGCAAAGGAGAAAGACACCATAACTGATGCTGATTTTGCTATCTGAAAGAATATACAGGACATTTCACAAGAAATGTCACTACTCTGTGCCTGATGGAATGAAAGGCTTCTAAGTTTATACGGTGGTGAAAAAAACCACTGAGTTATTAAAAGCTTGTCTGACAGAGAGCTTAAAATAACTCTTTGTGTAAGTTATATGTTTGAAATGCATTAAAGAGAAACTTAAAATCTGAAAAAAAATCCACCAGAGGTATTTCTAAAAAAAACTATGCTTATCTAAAAGGAGATATTTTCATCTAATACATTTTAAAATACTAAACCAACACTTTAACTGATGTAAACCCAGCTTTTTTAATGCTTCCATGAAGTTCTTCCCACTTCTTACTTCCCACTTCTTAACTTAAATGTTTCTATTTTAAGCTGTCTTTGATGAATATTTGTGTCTACAGTAGAAAAACTAGGATGAAACAGTGCAAAAAGTGTGACAGACTTGATTAACAAGTGTCATCTTATTCAGCTAGGCATTGAACAGATACCATAACTATAACTTATTTTACACAGCCTGTGACAAGTTGTGAATTTTGGCTCTGGAGTAAAATGTGTCTACTTAGAATGTTATCAAGTCACCTTAAAATTGATTGCTTACTTTTACTGTAATGCTAGGTCCTCTGCTGTTCTTTCACAGAGTAGACCCTGAGAAATAATAAAGTGCCTCCAAGTTCATTACTCAGTTATATGTAATTAGTTTGAAGAGCATGGTGCATTTAGTTGAAGATTTTATTTGTATCTGAAGTGTCAGGTTATGTCAGAAAAGCTTTTTTTGCACACTGCAAAGTATAAGAACAAGACAATTACAGGTGGAGAAGCCCAGCTGTCAGATTTTTTTGCACACTGCAAAGTATAAGAGCGAGACAATTACAGGTGGAGAAGCCCAGCTATTACCTTGCTGGGCTACTCCCAAGCCCATCACAGGAGCCATTCGCCCACCATCTCACAGTGCCAAAGGAACACGGCACAAAAGCAGGCAGGTACCCAAATAAGCTGTCCCAGGATACTCTCCACCTCATTTTCCAGCCTTATTTTTTTGCACACTGCAAAGTATAAGAGCGAGACAATTACAGGTGGAGAAGCCCAGCTATTACCTTGCTGGGCTACTCCCAAGCCCATCACAGGAGCCATTCGCCCACCATCTCACAGTGCCAAAGGAACACGGCACAAAAGCAGGCAGGTACCCAAATAAGCTGTCCCAGGATACTCTCCACCTCATTTTCCAGCCTTGAAACTTATCAAGAATATAAGCAGCTCTCCAGAGCATCTTTAGGACTGAGGGTATTCACTCCCTAGGTTTATGGGACACATGGGTTGTACAGGAAGAGTGTTTCAGGATTGCCCAAGACTTACTATGAGATATGTAGGGGAGGAATGAAGAATGGGGAAAGGGAAGGGCACAGGTGATTTAAAAAAGAAGTATGCGAAAACTGAGGGATAAGGTGGTGGAATTAGACTGTAATAAGAAGCAGAAAGACAGCTCTGAACTAATCCAAAGACAGTGAAAAAGCAACCACTGCCACAAATGTCATAGTTACTGCAGGGAAGAAAGAGAAACATTAGCAATGTTTTGTGGCAACAGGACACCCTTCTGACTGAGAAGCATGGCTGTCATCATGCTTAGGACCCCTGTAAACATCAGAAGAATGAGTGAAGCAAAAAAACCCCAGTAATATTATTTTTGCCTATTCCAGTGTAATATTTTCTTCTAGAATATTAATTTTCTGTATTGTTATACTGTGTTAGTATTGCTGTAACTGAATTCATCATAACTGTTTAAATTGTATTAGGTTTTTAAGTTTTAGCTCAGCTAAAAATATATTACATCCATGTATGAAGTAGTTTAAATTTTTGCCTATAAAAAATTGTGAGTATGCAATGGGCAATTACTTTCTTTGTGAGAAGGCAATAAAAGTAGATACTTCCATGAACATCTCTTCCACCAAAGTCTAACATATCTAAACTAAAACCCATAAAACTATCTGGAATCAAGATTAGTCACT
>NW_008671001.1:179606-209776 GCF_000695815.1 Acanthisitta chloris
CCTCCGAGTTGATCCTGACCTTTTTGTTTATTGTTTACTTCCTAGCAGATGCAGCAAATTCATTCTTTAGAGATGATAGGCTGCTGCAGTCACACTTATTCTCCATTTCATGCAGTGTCTTTAAAGCTGGAATTTGGGGTCTTGTTTTATTAATCTGATTTCTACAGAAACACAGTTTATGACATCCCTCGGTTTGTCTGCATGTCTTTGTGATCACTCCCCTTCCTAGCAAAAAGTAATTTCACCCACTTTTGAGAAAGCAGTAAAGATCAAAAGACGTGAAATATGGTGCAGGTTTCCTAAAAGTTGATGGACCTGTGCAAAATTTTACTACCCGCCCTAGTCACTATAGGGTTTTTTTGAATGCTATCTTCGTAATATATGGAATACACTGTATTTTTTCTCACAATTTACACTTTTAAGCAGAGATGCCAAATTTGCATCCTGCTGTGGTAGTACAACCCCCTTCCCTCTTGCTTCAAGCTACACTATGGTCTCAGAAATGCTCGTTAGGCCTTGGTCTTGACAAACAGTACCTGGAATAAGTTCCTCTTAAGTTTTTCAGAAACACTGTCTGCTCCCAGGAACTAGTGATGTCTAACAAGTCCCTTTTTTTAACAAACAGCTTTGGAAACTCATTTTTCTTTTCTGAATAGCAACCAAAGTGGAACCGCATTTTTGTTTTCGAACTTTCAAAGAAAGTTACCTACACAAATTGTAGCTGAGATGGAAAATTACTACGAGGAAAGCCAAATTTCTTATGTCCCTATAATCAGCAGTCCTAAGTGAGACCTTTTGAGATCTCCTTGACCACAGGGGGTTGTGACCAGCAGTCCCAATGGACATTACTGACAAGTGATGTCCCTTAGGGTCCATATTGGGATCTAATAACATAGGCAAAGGGGTTGACACATCTGAAGGGATGGGACAAGCTCAAGAAGTGGCATCATGGGAATCTCATGTAGTTTAAGAAGACCAAGTGCAATGTGCTGTACCTGGGGCAGGGTAACCCTCACTATTAGTACAGGCTGGGGAATGGACAAAATGAGAGCAGCCCTACCCAGAAAGGCATGGGGGTGCTGGACATGAGGAGGCAATGTGCATTTGCAGCCCAGGAAGCCAACCATATCCTGGGCTGCATCAAAAGAAGCATTACAGGCTCTATTCTGTCCCATTAGGATAGTACATTCTACTACCTTATTCAGGCAATCATCTGAAGATATTCAACAGAGCTATTTCTGTTTCAAAGGGGATGATGAATTTAGAGTTAACTCTGACCTTGTTGTTACATATCAGAGAAAAAAAACACACTTCTGAAGCAAATGTATAAAAATAACATCACTGAGTTTATTTAGAAACATTTAAGATGAGATTTTATTTCTCTCATCTGCCTGTCTTGTCTCATTTTTGCTTTGTATAGTTTGTGTAAAATATATTTTCATTAAATCCAGGATTTATTGACTAATTTATGGAGAATTTAGATGAAAAAGAAAGCAAATCTCACTACTGCTAGAGCAGTAAACAGGATGTGCCATTTTGTTAACATTTTTGGTGTTGACTTGGATGTATTTGTTTGCAGCCATTTTAATATTCAGTATTACTTCTTTTTTTAATAATGACAGTCAGACACAGAATTTGTCCTTTCACTTCTGTCTCCTAGTTAAGTTAGCTGAATCTCTCAGAAAAAAAAAAAAACCAAAAAACTGACAATAAGCCATACCCTGAGATTTTAATATTAATTTATTATTGCATGTCCTGCTTTACCCTCAGACCCACTGATCTCTGCATTGCATCTCTTCATTACACCTCGGACCTTTGCTGGAGGTAGCTACTGAAATTTATTTAAGACTTTCCATCATACCAATGTCATTCTTGCTTGCCATTTATTTGAAAACTACTGAACAATTTGATGCCTGAATGCTTCTCCAAATGTGAAGTCTTAGACTGCTGATGTAATTAACTTTCTATAAGCCTCTTCAAACAGATCTACTTTTCTGGAAGTATCTGTCTTTTAAAAAAACAGTCACAAATCTCAAGAGGTGACCCTTCCATGACAGCAAAAAGTAGATAGTTATCACTCTACAGTCTTAGAATTTTATTGCCTTTTGTAAAACGTGGGACACACTTCTGTATAAGTGCAGCATTGCCTGAAATATTGCTATATTACCTACAGATCTGAACTTCCAGGGAGCATAAGTTACCAGAATTGTTGTTCCACACTGTTCCAGTACAGGGCACTCAGCCAAGATGGTATCACCTCAGGGAAAACATATTTAAGAAAGGTCAGAAAATTCCACACCAGCAGAAGAGGAGTAAGAAACCATTCTGTGATCAAGTTCAGAAAATACAGAGCAGGAGGAGATACTCCAGGCACCAGAACAGTTCCCCCTGCATTTCATAGAATATTTGCCTGTAGTCTGTAGGGAGGACTACAGGTGGAAGGGGTATTTCCCTGCATGCTGTGGAGATGACTTCTCACTACTTTTATCTTGAACCCTTAGCTTTCTCATCCTATTTTCTCCTCTTGTCCCACTGAAGAGACAGTGAGCAAGTGTCTGGGTGGGATTTTGATCCCTGGCCAGGGTTAAACCTCCACAACTGTTTTTTGCTAGCTGTGTAAGTATTTTAGTTAAATAGTGCCAACATTAAAGAGTAGAGCCTTGATATGTGATCTATCTCTAATTCTGGTTATCTGCAATGTAGGAATCTACATCTGTACAGGTAATCTTAGGTGTCCTTCAAAATCCATAAATGAAAAATATTATAATGTGCCTTCTCTGATTTATTATAGTAATCTACTTTATGGTAAGATAAATCACACCATCCTTTCCATTGACTTGAAAGGAAATTTGCAAGTTCTGATTCAAATTATAGAGGTACTACTGGACCTTATTTTTTTCAGGATTTATTTCTTTTTCATGCAATTTCTTAGTTGGTGTTGTCCAGCTTGCAATAAAGTATTTTTAAGAAACATAAAATTATTCTGAATTTTCACAAAGTTCTCCAGATATGAATTTCAGCAGACTTGCACTTCTGCTTTACTAATATCTGGATTTTGTCTAATACGAGATCCCATAAAAGCCTGCTGGATGAAATATGTCTGAAATATATATGAAGCTGAAAATGCTGACTAACTTTCCATTTGTGGAGGAAGGATCATCTAAGTATTACTGGTGCCTTATGTTTGCTATATACCAAAGCAGGTCTAGAGTAAAAGGAGGTTAGTGATTAAACATATTAGATAATGTATAATGTGACAAACAGTTTTGACAGCAGTGCTGATCTGTGCAGACCTGGCTCACTGCATTATCCCATTAGTTGTAGTGGTAGTTATAGGGATATTATAGTGAAAAAAAAATAACCAACAAACTCAAATAGTTATTTTTAATTTTGAGGAGCTTTAAGATACAGCTCCACAGCCAACTAAATCCTCGTGACAGAGGAGGTCATGTTAGGGTAGAAGTACTGAGAAGGAGGTGATGCATAATATAACATATCCCCAGAGAAATGAGAGAGAAACAGACACATCAGGCACATCTGTCCAGGCAGAAGTGCACATCTGCACACCCATGAACACCATGAGAGAGCATTCTGCAGCTGAAGACAAACCTGGCATCAAATTCACTGTACATCTGTCATCCTGTATTTCCTTGAAAGGGCTCTTTCATGGTTTTCAAGGCAGAGCTGTAATCAGACATGCTGTCATACAGGACACAAGTCTACCCCTCACAGATGTTCCCCTGAACTGTCTTCCCTAAGATCTTTTTTGCCAACACAGTAAAACTGTCCCTCCTTGTCTAGTTTACAGCATTGCCATCTAGTAGTATTGGGGAGGTTTCTTTCAGGTGGTGGAATCTCTGAAAGATAAATGGTAAAGATATTATGGCTAGCACTTCTGTATGGCAGATGGCAGTCTACCATCTAAAATGATGGACCTCAGAAAATTCTGTTTCCACCACTCTTTTTCAGAACTGAAACAATGTTTAGGATCTCATCTCTCAGATAATTTTTTTCAGAAACATAATGTAATGCTAGCATTTGTGAACAGCCTTTTGATAGGTTACTAAGCACAGTGCTCTTAACAATATAACAAATACACTGAACTGAACAAAACTATAAGATATGTTGATGTCCCTCAAAATCTGCTGATGTCTCCAATGTAATTCAGGATTCTCCATATTATCAAATACTATTGTACTACAACACATGGAGCTACATTTTTATTGATTATTTTTTTCACATGAAGTTGCTATGAATGTGAAAATAGGAAGTATTAGCTCCACTTCCTTATGCAGATGGGTATGAGACTCCCATACAATCTCTAGACCTGTTCCAGTCTCTGGAAGAAAAAAGATGGAGAAAAAAATGCCTTTTTTCATACTACTTGAATTATTCCAGGAAATGAGTCTAGTTTTATATTTCACTTTAGACATAATCCAGACTGAGAACACAAAGTTTATAAGCCTCTTATGTGATCATGACCAACACAGTGGTTTCCCAAGAAATAAAATTGCAAAATCTGGGGTTTTTCCTATTTTAAGGAAAATTTCATTTCAGTTTGCAAGGTCTGTGAAGGCAAAGGAAAAAAGGAGGGTGCAGGGGAGGAAGAAAACCCAAACGAGAAAGGCTTTGCAACAAAAAATTTAGTTCAGAAATGAATTACATTCCTCAAATAAGAAGTAGGTCGAGTTTAAGTATTCGAAGTTGGATGTTTGGTTCAGCATATTATAACAATAAATTCTAGAGATGATATACTCTTACTAACACTTCCAAAATTTCAAAGTTTATCCTACCTTGTGGATGAAGGTTTAATCTATACAGCAAAAATAACAGCAATTATATATACACATATTCTTTGCAGCATAAAAGCTCCAAATTATATCAAGTTCTGATCAAAAGATCACCTGAATGAAATTTAGCTCTGCATGTAAAATTGTTAGTGTTCAATTGCTATTATTTCTCTACAGATAATGGCTGAAATACTCAGAAATGTAAAAAGTGTGCTAGAGAGAGCTATCATTGTGATTAAATAATTCCTGATAATTAAATTTAAAAAAACCCCAAACATCAAAGTTCACTGAATTAAAAAAACTTAAAATTTTAACAGTTCAGATGATAGCCTTCTTGAGCTGTACTTTGCAGTACAATTCAAATGACTTACTTTAATGGTATAATTTACTGGTGATTGAACCAGTTTGCTTTAGAGAACTGTGTAAGATTGTGACTGAAGGGTATATATTTACTGTTTTGTATTCGTTGAATATAATGAAGTTGACAGAAAGTGTAATCATGAAGGAAAAGGGAAAAAAATAGAAGAAAGCCAGTTTATGGCTGACATTGATAATATTAGGAGTTGGAATGTAAATATTTATATCTGATGTACTCTTGGTTTACAATTGCTTTTGTCAGATAACAGCAGAGTGCAAAATTTTAAATTAATATGAAAAAGGTGCCAGAAACTGCAAAATTAGGAACAGAGTAAATAATGTATTCTCTAGACTCTGTCTGGTCTGTTTCGCTACGGTAAATTTCAGGAGTCGCTGACACCTATCCTCTTGTATTTCAGAACTCCTTGATTCCTGCTTTGGACAAGAGAAAAAGTACATATGCCTACAGAATTAATTTCTGTTTCCACAGATCTCTGTGTTCTTATGATGTGTGAATGAGTTGTGATATTCCTCCTTACTGCTATAGCCAATACTAGCAAATGTATAGCTAGGCAAACTCGTTTTTCTATGTACTGAAAGTCTCAAATGTAAAATAAGTACTTTCATTACCACACCCACATTGTGCAACCCACATTGTATAGTTCCAGGTCAGTATTGAAATAACAATTAGGTTATGTATTTAACCTGGGTAGGATTGCAGCTGAGTGAATTCCATTATAAACCTTTTTAGCTGACTCATATCCTTAATGTACAACTCCTCCATTGTACTATATTTTCCAAACTTTTTTTGCTATGATGACTCCTGGTGCTACCTAACTTCTGCTTGTAATGAAATATTTAGTCATTCAAGAAGCTAAGGAAATTAAGCAACTATTCTTTATAACATGCCACTATTTGTACTTTGGTAGTGAAAACTAAAATATATAGGTATATAAAAGAAGCTACTGCCTATTTAGGATATGGGCTGCATGTGTATGCAGCAAGCAGCAGGGTTGAGTTTTTGTTCTACAGACAGAAGACAGAAAACAGATGAGAAAATGAAAACCACATAAATACAAATAACTGGGAACCACAACAGTGGTGTATTTCTTACCAAAACACAGTTCTGGGTTTTCGTTCTTTCTTTTGTGGAAACCATAGTCATTTGAATGAGCAAGATCAAAGCTTGTAGTAGGGCTTTGCTGCAATGTTTAAGTGCAGTCTAATGACTTGAGGCTGAGCAATGATGATGAAAAGGAGGCTTTTTTTCTTTTAAGGAATTAAAGTGCTGAAACTTACTCTTGGATGAGAAATTTTAAAACACGCAAAGATACAAAACCAGAATGACATACCTGCTAGTTACAACTATAATTCTAAAGAAGACAAGTTAGATCAGCAGCAATGATTACAATTCCAAATGATGGGGTTTAGACTGTAATGCAGATATCATATCTCTTGTTCTGTAACAGAGATTTTGCATCATATTGCCACAGTTCCAGGTTTACATAGGACTTTCATAATTGTATTGTGTCTGCAATTCCATGGAACTTTTATCTGGGCTTCGGTGGTTTGGTCTCAGTAAGAACTGAAGATTTTGCAGCCAGTGATAGAAATACTTAGACATCTGACTGCATCACAGCAGTGTCTGAAAGTAAGCTAGACATCTCAACAGGGTCTGTGCACAAGCAAGGTAGACACTCAGATATTTAAATCAGATGACTCCTAAATAAAGACATTATATGAATGTTAATTTTTTCATAAATTTATTTTTATTTTGGAAGTGGAATGAGAAAGTAGATGCTGAGCTAGACAGCTAGATATCTTATTTGCAGTTCTGAATATCTCGCTTTAAGTATATACATTCTGCTGAAAATTTGCCATCTATTTACTGTCAGGAAAACATGAGCATTCAAGTTTGTAATAAAAGTATTGTTAGGAGAGCAAAAGCATCAAGGAAGTTAATGAACTGCCAACTTAGACATCCCTTATTTTCACACCACAACTGAAGTACTTAGGTATTCTTTTTAAAGCTTTGTAATCAAGTGAATTTTTAAACTTAGAAGATCTAATTTATTAAGTGGTAGATATTAAGAGGACTTTTTGTTCTCTAAGTGGGTAACCTCTTATTAAGCCTATAAATGCTAGAATGAAAGAAGGAGCAAAGGCCAAACTACAGCTTGAATCTTAAATTGCATGTGTTCCTGAAACACTGAGTTTTCTAAAGAGTTTTCACTGGAGTTATTGACAGATACACATATATACAGGAGTTTTTTCATGCCCTTGTGGCAGTGCTAAAGCAGAGGGAATAAATGATTTTTTTTCTTCATTCACCCTATCAATAGGTCAAATGAAAAATAAGACTGAATTAGCCCAACAGTAAAAAAGTAACCTCCCCAAATGAAACAAGCAAGCCCCATGCCTCAAATTGTCTCTGCTGTTTTGAGACTTTCCCAAGATACTATTTTAAGAGATTTATCTAAATTCAGGAATAGTTCAAATTATTTGCAATTGCTCTGTTTTTTTATTTGTTGAATAAATGAGTTTACTGGGTTTTTTTAAATCTGAACACAACAGTAACTGCCTTCAATTCTGAAATCAGAATAAATTTTAGTAGTTCTAATAGTTCAAACAGGGCTGTTGTCCATAGAAGTAGCTGACATTCCTTCAAGTCATGTAAGATACAAAATAGCAGAATGTGACAGCAGATGCTGAGATCCATTGATTAATATATTTGGACACAGCTAGACCTTTGTGACTTTGTTTTCCATCAGTTTGAGACTGAATAAAACAACTAGCACTTATTTTGCTCTTTTCTTTTTAAGAGCAAATATACCTAGACTTATCCTAAAGAGAAGAAACTTCTAAAAGATTTTAAACTCCTAAACAATATCTTAAAATAATGGTTCCTATCAGGACTAGTGACAAATTTTGCTTAGGTAAAAAATATTCTCGAATCAGATATCATATTATTCTAAGTATTGAAAAGATAGTATAGAACTGAGTCATCACACTGTAAAAAGGTACATATGATAGAAATAGGCCTATTAAAATTAATAAACCCAACTCTATTGCTAGTTGCTGTTAATAAAAGAGCACTTTACCTTTGCAGGAAAAATGAATGGTAATTGTTTAAAAAACTACGTTAATGAAGATCTACTAATTAATAGGACACCAATTATATGGAATTATGTGGAATCAGCTCTAGAAAGGAATCATATAAGCTGTGGCTCTAGGTAATCACATTTATATCTCAGCAGATAGAGATGCTCTATTAAGGAGAATGATTAACTTTTTCATGTTCTAAACTCCACCAGTTACCCATTCCTTCAAGATCACATGGCTAAACTTTTGGAACTGGAGACAAAAAATGTACACATCACATTTTACATTTGGTACATTGATGGCTTGTTAGAGCCTCCTGGGACCTTCCTACAGAATCTAGGCATTAATGTAAAAATTAGCTTGATTAATGCCTGGTTTATTATATTATGGTGTAGTGTTTGAAGGAATTTAAATTTGGCCTTATACTTTTGACTCAAAATTTCTAGAAATCAGCCTAGGAAGAAGAAAAGAGAAATTTAGTGGATTTGGATTTCCAGTCACTCGAGTAATTATCATTTTTAAATAATGACTGAGTTCCAGTGATTAAGTAAGTTAAATCTAGAAAAAGGGAAGCTAGGAAGAAGACAACCAAGGCAATTATGATAAATATGAGTTGACATTACAGAAGATGTAATGAGGGACATGATTAAATGGCAAGGGGTAGAGGGATGCTACATCACTTGAATATTCTGAAATGCTGAACAGCAGAAAGCTGCATTGCTTTGAGTTTGGTTTGTTAGTTGGCTTTTTTTGCTTTGTTTTCTTTTTGTTTGTGTTTGGTTTTTTTAAAAAATAAAGCCAGAGTTTTGGGTGACAGATTGCAAGCTGGAAGATATTGTAAATGTTGTGTGATGTGGCTGTCAAGAAACGTATTATAAAGGACGCTGCTAACTGCAGGAAATGCCAGCTGCTGGAGAAGAGGCAACCAACCGCACAAACTGGATAGTCTCTTGACATGTGACAATTTCCAGTTTTCAGGCCATAGGAAAAGTGTTCTCCAAACAGCTGAAGCTGAAAGCAGCCTTAGCCGAATGCATGTCCTAAAGATACTGAGGATGGAAAACAGTCCTTTGCTGTGGCAAGAGAACAATGTTTTACCCTGTCCCTTTACTTTCATGATGTAATACATCTATGGGGTCTTACGTTAATTTATGAGTCTAGCTAGCATGTTGTGGAGATGTGATGATAGATACCATTTTTTCTGGGGATGTGATTTTTTGGTATAGAATTTGATTCACCAGTAAATACCATCTAGTCCCAGATGCATCAAAGAAAGCTCTAGCTATAAAACAACTTCTGTTTCTCTTTTGGTGTGCTATAACTGAGACAAAAGCATAAGATTGCATTATTTTACTGTTAAGTAGCTTTGTTTTGCAGTTTTAGGAAAAATATGTGGCAAGACTATCTTACTGATGCAATTTAAACAGAGACAGTCACAAGATAAAAAAAAGAATTTTATTAACAAAGAGAAAGGGGCAACTTGAAAGGCAGAAAACTAACACTGTAAGAGTCATTCTATAAGGTCTATCAAAGAGAAAAAGAAAAATTTATGGAAGATGAATGATGTCTGGAAAACTGAAAAAGCATTTTTCAAACATGAAAGCAGCAATGTGCAACTTCAGATAGTTCTTAATTTTAGCAAAGAAACAGAGAATTATTTCCCCTTCTCACGATAAACTGCAGAAAATAGAATCTCTGTTTGCATGGATGAAAAATTCATTATGCCTATTTCCTGCAGTGAGCAAAACTGAATTCAAAGTTCATTAGAATACCCACAATCAATTCACATTAGTGATGATATTTACATATATATTCCAAGAAAGATGATTTCTGGGAGTAAAATGGTGGCAGTGTACAACTTTGCCTTGATATAGCCTGACACACACAGAGGACTGTATCTTTCAATGGCAAGTAATGGAACTGGCAGTCCTTGAGGAAATAATGCAGTGTGTCTGTCTCAAGATATCTGTCAGCCAATCATTAATACAAAAGTCTGGCCCTCATTTTTATTAGTCTGATAACTCTTTGTCATGGGCCTGGTCATCACCTCTCTGCTAAGGTTAGTAAAATTATAACACATTATGCCACACTCTCCTCAGGTATCACAAGTATTTTTTCTTGTTTTTACGTCTTTCTAATAGTTCTTAGAGCCACATATGACATTGGAGTAAAGCAGAAACTTTTCATTTCAGGCCAGTGGTAATTAAAATTTAAATATGTGTACCACGGGCTGCAGGTAAATGTGTTTGAATATCTTCACCTTGATCAACCCCTTTGCAGAGGATTGTAATAACTGTGGAATTTGGAATAATGAATAACTTTTTTTTTTCACTTCAGAATATATAATTATGAAATTTAATCTTGCTCCATAGGCAAACTTTAAAGAAAAGTCAAAGATATGAAAAAATAAGCAAAGATTTACCAGTAACAACTTTAAATAAAAACATACTAATACAAAGAGATAAATGATTTGTTATTTTTAATATTTAAACTAATTCTAGTGAAATTAATAGCCATATACTCTTCCTGCTGCTGCTGCTGTCTACAGAAATAAGTGACTAGGGATCATTTCTCCATGGAAGTAAAATACCCAGCCCTCCAGCTTATGCATGCCTATTGTTATTCTCAAAGTTCTCTGAAACAGGAAAAGTCTGTGAAAAGCAAAAACTCACTTTGCATTCATATGGAGGCTAGGATGTTTTGGCTGAGTTATATGGAGTCCATATTTTCTGAATGGATGTAGCTCTATTTTTTTTCAGAAATATGAGCCTTTAAATGTACTTAGCAGTTATATATTAGCTCATACCTGTTTTGCACTGGAGGAGAAGCAGGGTCCTTTCTGGATTGCAATAAAGAAGGTACAAGACCAAACAGCATAGTAAAACACAGGCTATAATAAGAGTGAAATAGGAAAAAACCCCAAACCAACATAGATAACAAGTAAATTTTATCTCCCTTCAGCTCCTGTGAACTTATATTTGTACAGCATCAGATGGACCCCAGACAAATCCTCCCATAGAACACTCTACATATCCCATCCATGAAGACGTTCCCCTTACCCCTGTATTGTGGCTCCTTACGTATCATATAATAAAAAAATCTTGTCTTGACAGGAAGGAATGTGATCTTTCATAATGCCAGTCAGAGCATATCTAGCTACACATATTCAAGAATTACACGCAGGAACAACAAATATCAGGGGTGTTCTGGCACATTCACTTAGTTATATATAATGGATTACACTCACTATGATGCAGGCTTGTCAAGCTCCAAGCCCCAATAGAGCAGACATGGGTTGCTCAAGATCACTAGCTTCTCAAATACAATATCTTCCTTAAGATTTTCAATATAATTTCAATGGTCACGTTAATAGTTTCATAAAATCAGGACTGGCAGGCTGATATCCATAGTGTTATTTCTACTGTTTTTTGAGATTTGTGGCTCTTTTTCCTCATATAAAACAAAGAATTGCAAATCTTAATTCTTGATTTAGAGAATGAATGAGTGGCCTAATGTAATTTTTTTGGTTAGTAGTCAGCAATGTTTTCAGAAAGTCAGAACTGTCCTTCATTTATAAATCTCATGAAATGCCTGGGTGTCTGAAATATTTCCACTTCTAGTTTATTGTTCCTTTGCATATCCTGTCCACCCATACTACACAGAATCTATGGAAAACAAACAAACAAACAAACAAAAGCCAAGAGAAATTTTTTAAATAATGCAATCATTAATCAAATTAACAAGCCCAGGCACTAAGTCACAATCAATCATCCATTGAACATAATTGATTTTGTCCAAATAACTTTCATTTGTGCAGGAACCTAAGCTTTTGGAAAATGTTTTACTAAAAAAAAAAAGGAACAGTTCTGATGCTCAATTCTGTCTATGTGTCTCTGGTTAATGATTCAATAGCTATTCTTGTTCTTCCATGAACAATGAAATAATAAATCTGTCTCCATAATAAAATCCAGGCTGAGGAACCTCTGTTCAAAGAAATGTTAAGACTTTTGTAACTTCAGTTTTCAAGCATCTGCTAATTATTTGTGATTCCGTCAATGAAATAAAGAAAACTGGTAGACATCTGTCTCTTTCTCTCTCTCTCTCTCTCTCCCTTTCTCTCTCTAGTTTAGTAGTTTAGTGCAAGCTGCCACTCATATTGGGACTACTGTCATCATAAGACAAGTTTAGCTTTAGATTTCCCCAGCTGAGTTCTGAAAAGTTTCAAGGATCAATGTTCTGCAAAGTCTTTGGGCAATATGTTCAGATTTCAACAAATCGCCTAGTACAAAAGCCTCTTTCTACTGTCCAAACCTCCCAAACTGGAATCTGTAGATATTATCCATTATTATATTTTCTGTTACTACCAAGAAGAGTTTGTTGGCACTATCTTTGTAGCTTTTTCAAACAGTGGTAGTAAAGTATTAGATTATTCTTGGCCAAGTCTGCTTCATATGCCAGGTATTCAAGGCTGCTGATAGTCTGCATGATGTGCTGATGATACCCATCCAAATGCAGTCCAATCTGTGGTTTGTCATATTCTCAATTAGAATGTTTTGTTGCTTTTTAGAAAGTGTGGCATACATAGTGACAGGACAAGGGAGAATGGCTTAAACTGAGAGCAGGTTTAGATTAGATATCAGGAAGAAATTCTTTACTCAGAGGATGGCAAAGCACTGGAACAAGTTGCCCAGGGAAGTAGTGGATGCCCCATCCCTGGAAGTGTTCTAGACCAGGTTGAACGGGGCCTTTAGCAAACTGACTTAGTGAGTGGCATCCGATGGCAGGAAGGTTATTAAGCAGATGATCTTTAAGGTCTCTTCCAACCCCAAGCATTCTGTGATTCTATGATTTCATTATATTTCCATAGAAATGTTTCTAGTGGTGAATTATTTGCTAGAAACAAATGTATTCACACACACAAAATAAATTTCAGTATTACTGATGTATATAACCAAAATTAAAGTTTATCTAACAGTAGTTATAACTTGACAGTATTCTGTGGCTATTTATGTCAAAACAAGAGGAAGTCTTTCAGAATTCTTTTGTATGCCTGCTTCAAGTTTTAATGTGTTTCTTCATGTAGTGCTGCAGACTAGCAATATATTTGCAAATGAAATAAGGTTAAGTCAGTCATTTAGCAAAATTTTATAATATGGTTTAATTATTTGAATGTATATAATAAATAAACATTACATTTCTGGATAAATGTCTTTTGCTCTTGGACTCTTTTCATATCTAGAGAATATGCAACTGCAACTAAAAAAAAACCCAATCAACAAATCCTTGCTCAAAAGAAATGTTTATTAACTTCTCAAAGTATTTCAGAAGGTTCATTCTGTTCTGTGACCTTTCAGCACCATGTCCAAAATTCAGGTCTCTGACTAATTTAATATCTGCTAAATTTCTCCCTATTTATCTTGATAGCCAGATGCTAAAGTATGTATTTTGGAAAGGTTTCTGTTTTAATCATGTTTCATATAAAGTGAAATACATGGGTTTAAGGATGCTCCCTGAATGCAAGGCATCTGAAAGACCTTAAAATTAACAAATATTTTATGAATATTTTGAATCAAATATTCATTTCAACAAGTATTGCCATGCCTGAGAGCAATTCGATTTAGTTTTAATGAGGATATATTTCTGATTTCTGCATGTGTTTGATGACCCACTGAAAGGGCAATGGAATGCAGAGACTCAATAAGAGGTTCATCTCTCATTTCACACATTTGACCCTGTCAGCCCACCTAGCATCTCTGCACATTTATTTCCCACCTATAAAACAGAAATAATAGCACGTCTTTAGCTTCTAGGTTACTGAGTACATTCATATTAAAATAGCTGGTAACATGCCTTTCTGATATAGAATACAGAAATATTAGGATTTTGCATGGAATATATCATATATTTGAAATCTAAGAAGCTCTGAAGATTAATGATTGTTGGGGGGCTGGTGGCATTTATTACTTTTTTTTAAGAAGGATTGCTGTAAATCTAACAGTGATGAATGATGTTTCATGAGTATAATGTCAGTTCTAGATGGGAAGGTGCAATACATTGCAAAGAAATCCTCCAAGCACAGTATCATGTCTGAACTTTGAATGATTTGAATCTTTGAATACCCACTGCAATGAAAGTCCACTAAAAGAAACAATTTTTAAAAAGAGCCTATAAATATTTGCTATAAAGTTACCTCAAAATCTGTGAGCAAAAAAGAACACGCCATGTTCATGGAGCTTAAAATTTAGTGACAGCCCAACAAATATTTTAACAGAATAATCAAAACGCAGCAATTATTATAAATCCTGTTATAATAGCACTACCATTCACTGCCCTAATTAGTATAGAAAAATCACATTAATAATCCATTTGTATTATTATAAATGCTGATAGCAGTTGCCAGATTAGGCCAAGGTAAGCTCAGGGAAGCCCTGAGTGCCTGTGCTGTCAGGTCAATACAAAGCTCATGGGGTTTTGACTAGTCATGGCAGACATATTTACTTGTATATAACAAAATCTATGTGGACCTATTTTTATACCAGTCCTTGCAAGGTTGTTTACTTCCTCATGTGTCTGGGCAATCATCTATCCAATTTTAATGTGCAGATGCCCATTTTTGCTGATATATTCAGCTTTCTTTCAGCAGAATTTGCATATGATGTCTTTATTTATTAATAGTAAAGTCAGGCTTAGATGAAAAAATTGGAGAGAAATCTAATTATTTTGAAAGAAAAGAAACTCTAGGGGAAGTTGAAAGACAGTAACATTTCAACAATGCAAAAGAATATAAATAATTTTGCTGTTTAGACAATGAATGTTGACAGAGCACGTAGACTGCTTTCCCTTGTACAAGTCAATAATATCATATTCTTTTACAAGAAACTCTCTGCTAGACATATTTTTGTGACACAGACCATAATGAAAAAAAGAGCCCAATATTATTTGAGGAAAGGGATTTGACTTAGGGAGGCATAATCTCTACACACATTGCCCAAACTTGCTAAGAAGACTTATTAAGCACCAAACAATCGACCCTGCAAAAGAGATGTCTTTTCACATTAAAACCTCTTTATGGTCTAAAGGGAATCTCATCTATTTTCACCAGCTGCAATTATAAGGTAGTTTTTTTATGGAAACAAAAAAATGCATTTAAGGAACCAGTTTATTTTATTATAACTGAGTGGCAAGCAACTGCACTGTAATGTTTAGCCCTGTATTAGCCCTATAACTGTCCTGATTTAGAATATGAAACTGAACCACCTTTGCACATGCTGTGCAAGTATATAGTCCAGGAGCAGGCTTATCTGTTTTCTTAGACAGATCACTTGTTCTAGAGTTTATGACCAGCTGAATACCATCTGGATGAAGACATGAACCTCTTTCCCAGCACATGACTGAGGGCTGTAACAAAAACCTACAGAATTGATGTTTTTCCTAGGCTCTTTCCAGTGAACTGAAAATTTAATTAAATAACTGGAGAAGATCCAAGGCCACAGTACCAAAGTTTTTTGCACTGCAAACTTATAAGGGCATTTTATTGGTTTACAGGAAGCCTTAACTCATTACAAATTGAAAATTAAATAAGAGGGGTTCTTCTTTGGCCTATATTCAAAGTAGACAAATGAGGGGCTTGGACAGGGCCCCAGTGTAACATGATTTGTAACATGGATGTGGCCTGTCTCCTCCATAAGAGCACACTGCCCCTTGGCGTGCAGGTGTGAAGAAATAGCCAGTAGACTTTAAGCACCTGGTGGTGCAATTTGTTTGCAATTTAATTTAAGAAAGAAGAGGACCAATTAGCAGATATTTGAATGAGGAAATAAGTGCAGATATCCTTAAATGCAAAAGAGTGTTACTGACACTAAATTCAGTATCTAAAATGGTCAAACATTTGCAGAAAAATTTGCAGGACAAGCCCACTTGTTGCAAATTCTTTGTTGGATTTTTTTTTTGTTTATGGAGTGATTCCTACATGATGTGAATATCACTGTTAGTAAATCTGAGGGTAATGAAAACTTATACTCAAGAGGAAAAAACATAGAAGTAGAAGCATTTAAAAGTAACTTGAAATGCGGGTGTTTCTTTTCTATCCATAAGATGAACAGCCAAATTTTTGATATTCAACTTCACTTCTTAATTCAAGATATGCATTCATCCTATCTTTAAACACTAGCCTCTACACTACCTAAATCATATTTCACTGGTACTTCAAGAGCACTTTCAGTGTCTTCTTTTTCCTAATCTGATTTTTGAAGTATTTCACAAGAAGAACAACCATGCTGCATCAGTAATTCAACAGGAAAAGTACTGAGATTTACAAGATTTTTTTAATTTTTATTATTCTTAAAAATCCGGATCATGTCACAGCAGAAACACTTAGAGGCTGAGAATTTTAGGCTGTACCCTTATTTGTGAAGCTAGTTGGATTTGAAGGTTTTTGTAAAACTCACCCACAGTAGTGTTCTGAAAATCTGATTCTATGCAGTGGCAATCTGCCCTTACAAAATAAAACGTATACTTTATTTCCAACTATTCAGACCACAGAAACATTGAATCAAAACCCACACCAATGTAAGAAATTAATTTCCATCTGAAAAAGTAGGAAACTGAAAATAAATTGAGAATATTGTGACTTTGCACTGTAATAGGTTTTGTTATCCCAACCATTTGTTCTGTACTATAGCAAAAGCATTTTTTCCTACCAGTCAAAAAGCCCATTCTGTCTTTAATGTTTTAAAATGACAAATCAGTTTGTCAGCAGCTATAATATCTTTTCCCCATGACCTTATTCTCCCATTGTTAGTGCTAATTAATAATTTTCAAAATATTATATTATGGTTTATCCTTTAAAACATGAAAAGTCATGGGGTACATCCACTCTATCTATAATATTGCCAGACTTGTATAACCTTTACTAATCTGCCTCATTTATTAATAATAATAGGAAGCAGATCAGTTGTACCTCATGTCTCAGCTGCATGCAAGAACTGAGAACATTAGGAACATTCACAATGGGCATGTGCTGTAATCCATCTGCCACAAGCTTATGCTGTCAGTGCTAGATGAGAGGGATGTGACACATTATATTAGCTTCTAACATTTTCCCGGTCACTGTGATACTGTAGAAAAAAAAAAAAAGAAAAAGAAAGAAAAAAAAGTGTAGTGCATTACCTATTCAAGATACATTCACCACCTTGAAAATGCAGCTTCACCTGTTTTGTATGATTTTACTTTCAGAGCTAAAAATTACACAGAAAAAATAGTGTAGAAGTATAATTTTGGTGGTTGTTTTGTGGTGAACATATGAATTTTATTGTTCTAACTTTTTGTGGTTTCTAATTGCTTTATGTACTCTCACACTTGACATAAGAGAACTGAAATCTCATGCTTCTCTGAATCACCCAAACTAATATCCATTATGAGCACAATGTGATATGAAGATGGATTTTTATAATTAAATTTACACACTCTGGGAAAGGTCTTCCAAAGTGTTTGTTCTGGGCAAAAACTCACACAGAATACTTTAGGAATCACAAAGTACAACTAAGTGCCACAAACACATTGAGTGACTTCTACACATGTGTTTAACTATCACCTTCTGGGACTAAAAGGCTAGATCACCTAACAAGAAGAGCACAATTTTGATGTAAGAGGAAATAGTCAATTCACAAACCAAAGATTTTAAAGTTCTTGCTTGACTGATTTTTTTTAATCACTAACAGATAGCCAGTTAATTGGATTTCATTCTCTTTGAATTTTCTCTTCACACTTATCCTTTTATTATTTTAATTTTTTTAGAATATTATAAAGTTATTTTGAATCCACCAGTAGTGTGATTCAGGCTTAAAGAAAATCTCTAAATTTTTCTATGAATCTTCATAATCCTTTTGCAGTTTGTTTGCACAAATATAAAGGCTTAGCAACATTAAAAGTAAAGAAAAATGTAATTCCTAGTGATATTTGATTTTTTTAATTGATCTTTTAGTAAGTTACACTGGTTCATACTGTGAAAAATATTCATGTAAGGGTCAAAAACACAGATAAGACTGAAACTGATATTTGTTTTCTCTTATTTTTTGTCCCTTCGGAACACAGACTCTAATGGCAATGCTCTTTATGCGACATATCCTGGTAAAAGAGTTAGATAATAAAGGTCCCCTTTCAATTATAATATTGACTTTATGTACATTTTTTCCATTGTGAAATTGTCTGGCAATTGTGAACACTATGATGGAATCACTTGTTTAATTAATAATATATTCCATATTTCAGCTTAGTGATTTCACCTGCATTTGCCTTTTGACATTTGCAATTGGAGATTTTTGAATGTTTAGCTAATAAAAGGGCAAAATAAAATTATATGTATGAGTAAAGCAAACCATTGTTTGAAGACTATGCATATGAAAGATTCGAGCAATTATGGAGTCACAAGTATAAATCAAATAAACTACATCCTTCTTGGCACACACAGATACACAATTGTGATTAAGCAGTTGTTTGTATAGTACCTGACCTGCCCGATATTTTTAGACATACTTTTAATAAATTCAGTATTTTTATTGTTTAGTATTTTTTATTTTTAGTATTCTTTTTTAATATTAACATTTCATCAGGGTTTTTTTTTTTAACATCGTTATTCCAAAAAAATTTGTTGGAGGGTGTTTATGGCCATTGGCCTTCTTATCCTAGTCCCTCTTTATCTAATGGCTCCTTGTCTGAAAAAGTTTCAAATCAGTGAGTTGGCCACAGATTTCTTTCTAGAATTTTCTGTACTCATAAGTAAGTATCCTACAATAGGGCCTGTATGAACTGTACTAAATAACTGAGTATCTTTCACCCCTTTTATCCTTCTGTAAATGCCTGAGAAGCAGTATCCTGATCTTGTGCTTTTGTTCTTAACATAGTTAACTGTTTAAAAACTGAGCTTGTTTACCAAAGCCAATACATAACATCATGACCAATACCCTCTCAATTTTGTATTCGAAATGGGACTTCTTGCATCAGTCTGTAGTATTTTTTTAATACTTACCTTGTGAAATGTTTGTGGGATAAGTTCACCTTTTTGTTCAGTGTTTGTACTGCTCAAGGGAGACTTAGGCTGTAACAAGGGCCCCTAGGCAGCACAGTTATATGAAAGGCAATGCAGGAAAGAGCATATTTCAATATGACACATCTAAGAAAATGGAAATTCTACAAAATAACAGGGGAGACATCACTACCTATAAACTGATGTACTCTTCAGTGACTAGTGCAATTCAGTGCAGGTGAAATATGAGTACTGCAAATCAGGGATGCAGACAGAACTTTGTGTTGGCACAAATGAGTCTTACACCTGTCTATTAAAAGACTATATGAGTATTGGTGAAATTTTTAGTTTGCCTAAATGTTAATTTTGGTGGGTTGCTCCATCTGACAGGTAAGACCCCACCAAGTCGCTTGCTTACTGCCCCTGTTTTTGTTGCTGGGCATATTATGTGCTGTGAGACATCTCTTTGGTCAGATGGGGTCAGTTGTCCCAGTTGTATCCCTTCCCAGCCTCTTGCCCACCCCCAGCATACATTTTTTGGGGTAGAGTGAGACCTTCACCTTGTGCAGACACTGCTCAGCAACTTTGGTGTGCTATCAACACTGTTTTAAATCTATTCTGTCATAAATCTAAACCAGTCATATGGTCTGCTTAAAAAAATTAACTCCATCAGAGTCAGATCCTGTACAATAATGAAGTATTTGAATTTTTTTTCTGGTTTTTTAAAGCTATGATCATTGAAACACTACATTTATCCCTTTCCTAAATATAAAAATGCATCATGAGAACTGTAATTGCTTCTTGAGAAAGCAAAGTGTATACCAGAGTCTTCTGTCCCTCTCCTCAATGCACCTAAGAGTCTACAAAAATGTATATATTTTCTGGTCACAATAACATTTTTATTTATTTTTGATTTATCTAGCATTCTCTTGCTGTTCATTAATTCTATGACTGAAGTAAGAATGAAGGGGGAAATTACCTTCAAATGAGACTATTGAGAAATCATGAACAATAATTAGTTTGGTTTTGGTTTTTTTATGCATGCCAAAATGTGATACTTTTTCATGTTAATGAATCTGCTCCTCTGTGAATAATTTTATTAATTTTATTAATTCTAAATGTGCAATAGGTTTCAAACAATAATTATTTTCCAAGAAAATACTTGCTGATAAATAAGCTCTAGTATCATTCTGCTGTGTTATGGTATTTCTAGAAAGGTAAGGAAATAAAGCAAACTAATGTAAAGCAAGCTACCTCCGGTTACATATTTCCTATACTTGGAACTTAAAGATTAGGAAAGATTATTCAAAATCACATGCATTTGTGTATATTTTATTCAGAATACTTCTGTATATTTTGTTTCAGAAGATGTCAAATTTATGTTGTCACCCGCATGAAATCCCACCTTTCTTTGAGATATTGCTAGACATGATGAGAGATATTTTGAAATATCAACATGAAGTATGTCTATCTCAAAATGTCCAGCAAGCAGAGAAGTATTAAATACATTAACTTAGCACTGAAACCCCAAGTTTAGTCTCTTACAAAGGTACTTAATACCAGGCTAACAAGCCATCTGGGTGTAAGAAATGCCTCAGTTAAACCTACAAAATAGTAAATAATACAGGGAATGATAGGTAGAGAACATGTGGTGAGAGATCTTAGAGGAGAAGCTTTAGTTACACTTCAGTTGAGCCTAACAATTGCACAGCAAATGATTCCTGGCCTTTGTTAAAGAAAATAGGCTAGACTCCTTTATTTATCCAAGAAAGTAAATAGAGAAGTCCATTGAACAGATGGAAATCCTGCATCATTTGAAAGACTCGAAAATTCTATAGGGCTTCTAGTGATATACCTGATAATATTAATGGGGCTGACACTGAGATACAAAATAGCCTGAGTGAAAGAAATTCTAACTGCTCTTGGTACCTTAGACAACAATAAGTTTGAAAGTGTTTGTAGATATGTCAAGTATAAGAACACAATAATTCAGAAAGAAATCCATACACCATTTTTGTGTCTGTACAATATAGCCAATGCAATAGATGTGTAAGATCAGCATGGGGCAGCTGACTAGCTGTATGTAAAACAGCAGTTTTAGCATGTCACAGTATATATATACACTACAAGGGTGTCAGTGAATATCCAACAGTATTATTTAATATGTTACTGGAGCCGATTCCCTCTTTTCATCTTTTCACTTCAGGAATGTTCAGAAGTATGCTTTTTACTCTTCAGATAATCACCAGTTAAAAACCTCACAGTTAAAACAAAGGAAAAAGATGAATACTGTTTTGAAGTGTACCATAACCTCTCCAATTTACTTGGAGATTACAAATTGAGGCAAGCTCACCCAAATTTCTGACCAGGCTCAATTGAAAGTTTAGAAACTCTAGAAGTCCTTTCACTTGGTGGTAACTCTATTTATTATACATACCTGCTCTTTAAAACAGACAAGCCCTTTAAGTTTCAAAAAAGAATTTTCACTTAGTTCTAAAAGTAAAATAACCATTTATTTTTAATTAAGTAGAAGTAATACACTAATTAGAGCAGAAATTACATTGTCTACTTGCAATTTTGTCTTCACTGTAGCTATTTGTTTTCCCCTGTCTTTATCAATATTGCCTGCTTTCAATTCTGTGGTACATTAGGGTCTTTATCAATATTTCCTGCTTTCAATTCTGTGGTACATTAGGTTCTTGCATCTGAAGTGCTGTCACTTATCTTCTTGTTTCACACACTCCTGAGGCCTGCAATACAAATGGAAAATGCATGAATAGCTCCTTATTTTCTAAAAAAAGTAAACAGAAGTAACAATAACATATCAAATTGCTTTTGAACAATGGTTTAAAAGGGAACTTTGAAATGAGATCCATCTCTGACATAACAAAAGTAGAAATATATTTTGGATTTCAAAGTATTCTTTATAAAGAAATAATGCTTTTTCAATATTTGCATTCGCAATCAGATTCCTCTGTGACTTAAACTGTCTATGCTAGCTGCATATATACTGCTATATATATACATATAAACCTGCTGGCTGCATGTCTAAATTATCTCTACTGGAGACACCGGAACAGGTTGTCCAGGGGAGTAGTGGATGCTCCAACCCTGGTGGTGTTCAAAGCCAGGCTGGATGAGGCCTTGAGCAACCTGGTCAAGGAAGGTGCCCCTGCCCATGGCAGGGGGGCTTGGAACTAGATGATCTGTAAGGTCCATTTCAACCACTAAAATTATATGATTCTATGAAACACCTGTTGTGTCTGGCAGAGGAAAAAACAGTCTCTATAGGGTTTCAAAAACTACATACTCTCAGCAAACATGGAGGTAGGATTCAGTTCCCTAAACATCAGTCTCTAAAATAATTTCAGACGTGATGGAACATCCTGCATGGTATCTCTCCAGCTTCTCCACTCCAGATGAATGTGTAAGGCTCTCAGTAAGGATCCTGTCAATCTCATTTTCATTTGTCCTGATGCTCCATTGTTTGTTCATCTCCTCTGAAAGATTCTTTTAATAGGCAACACAGCTTCTTAGCCAGAGCATGGACACTGTCTTCACTTGTTTCAGTGAGAGACCCCTGAACTCCCTACAGCTCAGGCTCTATCTGCAGTTGTTGGGGCTTGGGTTTTGTGCCCTGTGGCACAACATTACATGCTGAGCTGGCCTCAGTTGCTCCTTCCCACACACCCCTCTGCACAAACTGCTGTGCAAACTACAGCATTTGTGAGCTGCTTCTGTTTGCCATGCTCATGTTTGGTCTTTAGTCTGCAGGCATATTGGCCAAGTGTGCTGGGGGTGCAGATTTTGCATTAGCTATGTTTATCACATTATCAACAGCAAAACAACAGGCAGAGGAAAAGGCACTCAAAAATTCTGCAGAGAAAGAGATTTGTTTTTAAAAGTAAAAATGACATATTAGAAACCATTGTCAACATGCTCGCGCAGCATATTTGATTTTATGTTTAGCTGTACTTTCTAGTCTCTTGTTGCTTAACATTTGGGTTTGGGGATTACAGATTTCCCCTTTGGGACCACCACAGGCTTGCCAACCCTCAGAAAAATCTTTTGGGAGATCTGACTGCAGAGTGAGTCACAAAGGAGTGCCCTACAGAGTGCTTGGAATTGCAGAATCACAGAATTGCTGTAAGTGGGAAAGGACTTTGCAAATCTAGTCCAATCCCCTCTGCTCAGAACAGGGTCATATACTGTAGGTTGCTCAAAGCCCTTCGCTGTTCAGCTTCAAAGGACAGAGACTCCACAAAATCTCAAGGCAACTCATTCACTCTCTGACCACCCTCACAGTAAAAATGTTCTTAGGTTTAAATGCAGTTTCATTTAGTTCAGTTTGTCTGTATTGCCTCTTGTCCTGTCACCTGTCAGAAGAGTCTGTCTTCAACTTCTTTACTGCCCTTCATCAAGTGTTTATGCAGACTGACAGGATGCCCCAAGCCTCTTTCTCTCTGGGCTGAACACTTCCACCTCTCTCAGTCTTTCTTCACTTGACTTTTGCTCCAAGCCCTCAATCAACCAGCTCTAGGGTGTCCATGTCTCTTTTGTGTTGGAAAGCCTGGACCTGGACCCAAAACATAAAATGTGACCTCACCAGGAGGAAGGATCATCTCTCTCCCTCCCAGGATGTGAAGAAACTTCTCTCTCAACCTACTAAAAATGTTTTTCCTAATGCAGACCAGAAGGCTCTTTGCCACAAGAGCACTTCTCCATGATTCCACTGCAATCAGATTGGACAAGGAAGTCAGTCACTGGGATAACTCTAGTGGTGGAGCTTGTTTTCAGTGTGTGTTGGCAAGAAATATAGACTGTGGGACTATGGGAGGGGCATGGAGAAGGAAGTGAACACCCATAATCTGGTGTATGGGGTCTCTACCTGACAGAAGCAGGGTGCAGGGACCATTCAACAGAAACTCCTTACCTGAGAATATGGATATAGGATCCCTTTAAATCCCCTAGGTGTGCCAAATGTGCCATGTGAGAGAGAGAGGAGAGGTATATTGCATAAAATTCTGCTGAGTCATGTACATGTATGAGTAGAAATTCCAGTAGGATACATACTGTGTTGAGGCCTGTGCCATGTAGCTTGCAGTGGGGATGTAAGCACGGCATTTACCCTGCCTTAAGGGCAGAGTAAATTGCTAGCTTAGGCACAAGCTGCACCATCTCCCCTAGTTTCGGTACCAGATATTTAGTAGACTCATATAGAAGTGGCTATAGGAAGAAAATTCGTGATCACACATTTTATCATTATTGTCTCCAATTTAGTTGCACCTTTCTTCAAAGACAACAGTCCATGACATATTTTTCAAGATCTAGTCTTTAGAAACTGATTTCTCTAAAAAGATGGTACAAGTATAATTTATTTTAGATGCCTAGAGGAGCCTCAGATTGGAAAGGCAGAAATATTTAATTTTGGTAAGATTAGTACAGTATTGAATTAGATGATCTCCTTTATCCTATGGTACCTGACAAAAAACATTTTTTTAGGTAAAGCACATTGCTTTAAATGGAAGAAATTCACAAAGGATTTAAGAGACATTACTCTGTGGAGAGTGGTCAGTAGGTAGAATATCTAAGAACCAAAGAAAACAAATATTTTCATTTAATCAGTGAATGCATCAGCTTTGACTGACAGGTACTGAAGGGTACTGGTAAGCTAGAAAAGTTTGAGTTTGGGTATAGTCAACCATGCCAGCTAAATGCCAGAAGAGAATTCCTGACTGTGCATACTAATTTATTCCTAAATTTGCAGTGATTTATTTGTTATAGAATTGCTTTTATTTTCTTTACACATAAACAAGCACTGAACAAGAGTTCTTTTATATTTTTAACTTTCAGTCTCTATGGATTGGTGTGGACAAATTACTTGGCAAATGATCCCATTGCCAATCTGGCACAGTTGTGCATTGTACTGTTCTTTCTGCTTTTAAAGGTACAAAGTAAATCTCAAGTCATGCAATACTCTTACAAGATGTAAATGTGCAGCTGTGATTTATTGGAAATGCCTTTCACAAACACAATCTTCATTGGGCATCCCATATGCAGGTGTTTAGAGGGAGAATACATCTGGCTGTGTTAGTCTTCACTTTATATACTGAATGTGTGCTTTCCCACAAGACATTTCAGGCAGCCAGTTCTTACATATTTATGAGAGGAGCATTTAGTCTACAAAAAAGGGCTGAGCAGTTTATATGATTATTACAGTGTATACAAATTCATATTTGTACCTATCAATAAAATGTATCTATATTTAAGGTCCTGAGGATGAGATTTGCAGGAGCATAATTCTTTGTAACTTGTCCAAATCTATGAATAACTTGGTAATATATACATTCATAGAATCATAGAATCACAGAATTTAAGGGTTGGAATGGACCTTACAGATCATCTAATCCCAACTGCCCCTGCCATGGGCAGGGACACCTCCTCACTAGATCATGTTGCTCAAGGCTTCATCCAGCCTGGTCTTCAACCCTGTCAGGGTTGGGGCAGCCACCACATCCCTGGGCAACCTGTTCCAGTGTCTCACCACTCTCACAGTAAAAAATCTTTTTCTAATATCTAACCTAAACTTCTTCTCCTTCAATTTGAACACATTACCCCCTGTCCAATAATTGCAGTTCCTAAAAGTGTCTCCATCTCCCTTGTAGGACCCTTCAGATATTGAAAAGTTGATAGGAGGTCTCCACGCAGTCTTCTCTTCTCCAGGCTGAACAGCCCCAACTTCCTCAGCCTGTCTTCATAGGGAATATGCTCCAGTCCTCCTTTCAGCTTCTGGGCCCTCCTCTGGACTTTCTCCAACAGTTCCATGTCCTTCTTATGTCGAGGGCACCAGAACTGCACACAGTATTCCACATGGAGTCTCACAGAGAGCAGAGTAGAAGGGAAGGATTACCTCTTTTGACCTGCTGGCCACACTCCTCTTGATGCAGCCCAGGATTCAATTGGCTTTCTGGGCTGCTAGCACACACTGCCAGCTCATGGTGAGTTTCTCATCCACTGTCATTCCCAAGTCTTTCTCCTCACTGCTGGTCGCAATTACTTTCCCACCCAACCTGTAGGTGTGCCTGGGATTGCCATGGCCCAGACGTAGGACCTTGTATTTCATTTTGTTAAACCTCCTGAGGTCTGCATAGGCCCACCTCTCAAACCTGTCAAGGTCCCTCTGGATGCCATCCCTTCCCTCCAGCATGTTGACTGCCCCACACAGCTTGGTGTTGTCAGTGAACTTACTGAGGGTGCACTCAATCCCACTGTCCATGTTCCCGACATTAGTTTCACCTGCTAAACTTGTGCATTCTGATGGTTAGTTGCACCTGCTAAACTTGTGCATTCTGATGGCCATTTTTGTCAAGCATCAGACTTCCCTACTATGTTTTACTTCCTTCTGAAGATGGATCACCTTTTTTTTTTTTTTCCCTAAGTGACTTGAAAGAAGCTAAAATGCTTTTGGTGGGGTGCCTCTTTCATACTGGCTTGCCCACTTAGTAATAAGTCTTCAAAGTGCCTTTTAGCACAGCTGGAGATGTAGTCCATGTTTGCAGGTTTTCTCTGTTTTTTGAAATGTGGGACAACCTATCTGACAAAATAGAACAGAACACTTCAGGTTTTTATTAATCAGGTTTCAGGAGCTGGGAAGGAGACTGTGGAGGTGGAAAATACTTTGATTAAGATGGTTGTCTATTTTTTGACATTTCTTGTAAAGCAGCTATTATGTATCGACAATAGCAGTTTCAGATCTACAAATCAACATTATTTAACAACATTTTAAATTTGACAGTTGTTTTTGAGGACATAAAAATCCTGTCACTTTTGATGAAATGTTAACTGTTTGCTAAACTAAATATTTCACATTAATAGACTAGAGGGGAAAAAAGTAAAATCCTTCCCAATGCAAGCAAATGTCCCTGACACATTTGTTAAAATTCAGAGTTAAAAAAGAACTATGTGTGCATTTGAACATCTAAATGTTTACATTACTGTACCATAGAGCAATTTTTGGCAGTATTTTTTTTTATAATTAAGAATATATGAAGGTAACAAAATCAAATATTCAGTAATTTGAAACACAAATCAGAGTTTACAGTGAATAATTAATTCTTTACTTTGTGCATTTCCAACCATTCTTTCAATAGCAGGATTACATGGAATGGAAGTTATTATCATAAATTCAGCCATATAATACTTACTTAAGTTTCTAGTCAAAGCTAGATTTGTAGGTTCTCTCTATAGTCATTTCAAAAAGATATACAGATGAATCATTTGCCTTTCTGAGATACATACCTCTCTTTAGACAGTTGGAGTTGATGTTCAATTTTCACATGACTGAAGCTAAGTACAGTAAAACTTAACTTTGCAGTCTTTTTTAAAAATTATTATTTCTAGCCCCCCAGATCTTGATTCTTCACAGATCAAGACAGTGTTCTAAAAAGAAATCACAATTTCATAGGGAAGGAATTATTTGTAAGTACAGTTCCTGTCTCACTTATTGATGAAGTTGGATTTTTGAGAAGCAAATACGGTAGGGGGCTACAAGGAAAAAATAAATAGTGCCTATAATTTCAATTTTGACAAGTGAACTAGCAGTCCTGCTTGAAATTAAGCACATTGCAAGAAGCAAACTGTGTACAACATAGAAAACCTGTTCCTCCCACCTTAATAGAAACACTGTTGTTTGATCATCTCTCTAGATTTCACTGCTTGTATTACTGGAGGGCTCATTGCTGCTGCCTGTACAGGCACTGCATGTTACGAGAAACATAATTGGGCTTGGCAGGTACTTGGTGCTGCTGACACGACATGTATTCTCTGTGTGGTTCAAGACTATTACTCCACAGTTGGTGCAATTTTATCCCAGGGACTGAAAACTTCTGCAGCTGAGGCACAGCAGTGGCCCTCTTATGGCACATCTTCTAATTCAGGGTACTCAAGAGGCTTCCAGTTGATGTTTCCTGAGACAGCTGCAAAATGCCCTAATGCACAGAGAGTATAGCAAAGCAGAAGATTTGCTTCAGTAGCTTAACAGAATTCAAATGTTCAAATATGATCATGTGCTGCATGGTCAGTCTGGAGGCTAGGAATGGAAAAGGCTGGAAAATGGAAATAATTGCAAATAACTATATACAGTTCCATTAACATATCAAAATAGTTTCAAGCTGGCTACCCACAACTGCTTGATGATGTTAGCCTTAATTTCTCAGTTCTTTGCATCGCAAGAGGGAAACTAGGTATAATAATACTTCTCAGGCTTACCAGGGAGCATTGAATTGTACTTCTAAACAACTTTTAATGCTTAATTACAATATTAAAAATTACACACTTTGATATCTTACACCTTGGTCATGAGACCAAATGTGGGATATATTTTCTCTATCCCATTTGAAATTAAACTCTAAAAAAAAGATAAATTAAAAATCCTGTGTAAGGATTTCTGATACTGTTGAAGCAAAGATTTACATTTGTTGTGTTGAGCTATGTGTAGATGTTAATTTCACTAAATGATACATAATCATCTACTAGATACAGTTGCAGGAGCACAGTGATCTGAATTTCCTTTTTGTTTAAATCTTCTGCTTTTGTAACTGGCAAATGCATAACAGTGTTACTACATAAGCAGCTGACAGATTTTCAATTCATGTTTTATGGTCCTCCTACACTGCTTCTATATCTACTAACAAACATATATATTTATATATATAGGTTGCATTACCTGCTTACAAATATAGACACAGATGCTCAGACACAATGTTTAAAAATGTCTGTTATTATTTTGGTTGATTAGGCTGTATGCAGGCATTTTGTAACCAGATTACAAAGATAATTACAGAATAATTTTCTTTTCAACTATAATTAGCCCGTATTTCAATTTAATCATGATACATCTTGCAGAATGCTTACATTGCCAGAATCATACACTGATAACCTTCAGATCTAGAAACATAGCTAATAGCCCTATGCAAAAGATATGAAATGTTTCTGTGTTCTTGTTCTTTAATTATGGTGGCATTTTTCCCCCCTGTGAATATGGGTAGATGCTTTCCCCTGGAGGTAAGCGAACAGTTAAAAAGCTTTGAACTCAGTGTTTTCAAGGCTTTTAATAGGATTTCCCAAATATTCAAATTTAATATGTGCAAAGCAGGTTTACCAGGCAAATTCTCTGCTACCCCTGGCAAAAACTCTTGGGGTTTTTGCTTAATTTTTGTAAACTGGTGTAGACTCAAAAAAGGTCAACCACTTGACATTCCCTGACTGTGCACTTGTCACTCAACATAAAAAGGCTATTCATTCAATACAATTTCTTCAGTTTCTTGAGATGCACCTGAAATGAGAAAAAAAATTTAGAGTTTTCAGGTCCAGGAAGGGGTTTCTGATCAATGTTTATGTTTCCAAAGAATTCAGCACATTTCCTCAGTGGAACATTTTCCTGAAGCTTATCTCGAGATTACTTTGTTCGGTTTGCTTTTGCAAACATAAGAAAAAGGAAATTGTCAGGTTTATATATTTCCCATAAACATACATAATGCCAAACCCCCTGAAATTCAGTTTTTCTTGACACTGTGATACAAAATCATGGCTGTTATGATGAATTTGAAGTTAAACAGAACAACTGAATGCAGATTATCCATAGCACTCTGCAGCAAGTTACAGAAGGAACAAAGCAGCAGGCATCACATATGAATGCACAGGCACAGCTCCAAAAAAGGCAAAAACTGAAGCAGAATTAGACCTGACGTGTTTTCTAAACAGGAGGCTGCTGTTGTTAGCTTGACTATTGCCTAATTTAAATCATGACTCATGGTATGTACCTGGCCTTTACATGCTTCTTGCTGTTGTAATGGGATCACTCATGACTGGCTGTATGACACCAAAAAGCTGTATCAGCA
>NW_008671001.1:209796-223073 GCF_000695815.1 Acanthisitta chloris
CTGGTCATTGTTCCTTCTGTCATGATGCATGAGATCTATGGAAACACTACATGGGAACCAATATATTCAAGAAAAAAAAGAAAAGACTGATTTTAATCTTTCAAATCCCATGAATCTGTAACCCTTATTGCCATGAAGCAGAGTCATGAGTTTTCCCACTATTTTGAATAAGATCATATAGAGAATAAGATGCTTATCTTTCAAGCAGAGAAAGGAAGAATCAGTTGCCTAGTCAAGGGATCCAAGCAGAATCCTCCCCTGATAAAGTCTGTAGGCATGCTCTTCATCTGTCAATTTATTTAATTTTTGTGTTAATTTTTCATTAAATAGTGAAAACCTTTGCCTTAGTCTCATAAAAATGAATAGCAAGCATAGAAACAATCATTAAGGCACTCTTCTCCCATGTGGAACAGTTTTCAACAAATGCTAGATGTGCTGGATTTATTGCTAACACACTTCTGCCTGTATTACCACTGAAAGAGTAAACTAGAGATAATGAAAAACCTGTTGCTAGTTTTCAGCTTTTTCTCCTACACATGGATAGCACTACCATTTTACCCTTCAGCAATGATTACTACCAGAGATCTTATAATACTGGTAATAATCTGCTAGTTTATATGTTGGCTCTATGCACTGAGACACACCAAATAAAATCACAAACCTTCCCATGGAAACAAATATTCATACCTCCTTGTGAGGTATTGTGTATGCTACATGACTGTTTTGGGTTTTGCATATACTGCTAGTCAATTAGAATACATAATATAGTACAATCTTACCTTTTTCAGCCAGGATTGCCCCAATAAAGGTCAAGGAATGGTTGTTCTCTGGCCTTCTTCTGTTAATGGAGAAACAGTTACTTCCACAATATAATTTCTAAAATTTTAAGCACTATCTCATCAATTATATTCCATCTTCTTCTTATATCCAAAGCACACTCAGCGATCTTTCCAGTGATCAAAACATATCTGTGAGAAAATAGAGAAAAATGTTAAAATTAAGCATGACATTAACTCTATCCTTTTGTTTTCTTCTTAATGATTTGTCTGTGACTTTCAAAGCTTGAAGCCATTGGCATAAGGATATTTCAGGCTACATATTATTGCACCCTAAGCAACTGTTATTCAAACTACAAAGATATGAAATTCGAAAATAGGCTGTACTGTTGAATATATATGCTAAATATAAACTGATGTCTAAATTAGAGATTGACTTTGAGAAAAGATTGCAAATACATTCATTGTTAGTTTATAGAAAATCCATTATTTAAAAAGGAAAAGGTATAAAATGTTTTAAAAGCATTTAAATACTCAGAGTAAATTTTAAAATTATTTTTAGGGGGAAAAATGTTCTTTCAGGATGAGATTTGTTAACTTTGAAAGAGACATAAGATGCTAAATTAATTTTTTAAGAAAACCCAATGTTTTTTAAAAAACAAAACTACATGAAAATGAAGTGCTTTATTCTATATCTTATAAAATACATTGCTTGGGAAAACAATTTTATTGTCATTTGAAAGTTTTAAATATTTGTAAGTGAACACTCTAAAATATGCCACATAAAAAGTTGAATAAATACAGGTGAAGAGATTTATCAGATCAGTGAAAAATCTATTATGAAACTAAGCTTTCATGAAAACAGTAGGTACTGAAATCCATGCAGAGTTAAAAAGAGGTCAATACCAAAAGTGAGTAGCATACATTCAACTCAAAGGAAAAACATTGGCAAAAATTCAGGAAAAAAAAATGTGCCAGTGGCGTTACTATTATTTATAGACAGCCATAAATACTCCTTTCCCAGTTCCATCTACACACAAAAAGATTTGTCAAAAGGCTGACTAATTCACTAAAAGATACAAATGAGTGCTAAGAGAAGACAGCTCGTCATTTGCCATTTCATCCTTCTGAGAAGGTTATCCTCATCAAGAGACTGTAACAAGATTAAATGCCATCCTTCTTAGTGTTCGAGACACATGTGACACATTTTCTGCTTAGAAAGAAAAGGGGCAGACCGTTTCAATGAGATAGAGATTCCCTAAGGGACAGGATCTATTAAAACAGTTGACAAAATAAAAGATTTGATGGCCAGAAGCACAGGGAGGCACACACAGTACATGCAGTATGCACTTTTTTCCCTGTGTGCAGAATCATGTTGGCAGGAGGCAGTGACAGCCCAGCCTTACTGGTGCTGGTATGTTATAGACAAAAGGAAGGTTATGAGCCTGGACAAAGCCTGTGCAGCTGAGTTTCACAGCTTTGGGTTACTCTTGTCTCTTCCTTCTCGTGAGGCTGAATCAGGCACTGCAGCATGAAATTTCTTGTCCAGCAAGGTGAATGTCATACAGACTTAGGCAGAAATGGGTTTTTATAAAGGATAACTAAGAGTTTATTTCTAAATAATCTGTTTAAATAATAAATGAAATATCATAAGAGCTGGAGTTCTTAAAGTAAATTACTGAAGAACTGGTTGCCTGCCTTTTGTGTTCCTCAGGGTGATCTTCTTAGGAGATATATCTAGAATAAGAATTCAATAGATTTGGAAAAACCAGTCTCCCTAAACCTGTGTAGCTGGAGATATACATTCAGGCATGTACATTATGGAAATTAATCTAAATAATTATTATATAATTGTAATTGTATAAGTATATTATCATAAAATTGTGGAAATTAATTAAGATAACAAATATATAACATAAATTATAAACAGAAGCATATATCCACAGGAAAATGAAGCTCTTTACACTTTTTGAGATTTGCATGTCACTATGAATGTGTTACTGCTCTCTGATGCTTTTACCTATTACTGTATTTCAGCCCTGCATCCTCAGATATGGATTGATGCTGCTATAATTTTATGACCAAAGTGTTATACTGCCATCCAAGATAAGACCTCTAACCCTTTAACTGAGTCTTTTAATTGTATGTCTAGAGAGGTAATCTGAGGCAGGGCACAGCTCATTGAAAATAGTTGAGAGAGCAGGTGCCTAGATTTTTATATAGCTGACAGTCTGTTTTAGCCATTAGCCACGACAAAAATCCTGCTTGTTTAAATTTCCTCTCTGACTGATGGACCGTAATTAAAAGATTCAGACCTGCACCTATCAAGATCAGTGAAATGACTACCAGTAACTTCAGAGGCCAGTGGATTAGGACCTAAATTCTCTCCTGCTCTCCTGGGACAAAGTGCCATATGGCAAACTGACTGCTCTTGCTCAGTCTTACCTCAGAGAGAGAAAAAGAGGCTATGTGATCAGACATGGGTACCCTGCACCTGCTCCTTTCTTTCTGAGCATCACTTTAGAATGGAAGCTGCTTTCACAGTTGCTGAGTATAGGAAGTGAGAGAGGGAAAGATAAATAATGGTTAGCTGTTTCTCTGCAGCGTCATCACAATAAAATGCATTTTATTCAAAGATACAGAAGGAAAAATGAACGCACAGCTCAGATTTCCTGAAAAAAATGCAGTTCTTTTGAATTTTCCTTGCTGTTATACTTGATTTTTTTATTTTTGATGTGTTTCTATTGGCTTAAAGGGATAGTTCACATTTTGTTCTCTTTTAATTGCTGAGTTATTTGACATTTTTCAATTATTCAGCTGTATTTTTTAATTCTGCAGTTGCTAGTGTTTTATTGCTTTGAAAAATAGAATAATATGTCATGATTATGACAGTGTAGTTCTTTTTAATGGTTATGATTCTACGAAAAATATTTCACTCTTTATTATGCCTGATGACTCAATTCCTTCTTTATATGCAAGATGGCAATATTGATTAATCTTAACTTAATGAAAATACTAGAGTTATAACATTTAAATGATATCTAGTGCTCTAAGATTTATTGTGTGTAGAATAAGGCAAATCAGTCATACAGTATTATTTTCTGAAATATATTACTTAAATGCCACAAATTCAATACTGTAAGGCAAGATACTGTTATGATTTTATCATTGTAGATGCTGTATTAATATCCAACTTGATTAATAAAATATGGAGTTAGATCAGCATAATAAAAGTAGCAACAAAAAAATCTATACTGGGATATATTTCAGATTCATTGTAGTTAAAAGAACACTTTACCAAATTTTACAGGGACTGAGATCACTTTAGTTGAAAGTTGCTGGTAAAAATACACATTTAGTCAGCTGCTCATAAAATTCTGTGGCACAAAAGTTTAGATACCTGTATTTCCTTCACAAAACTATTACTTTTCCTACGTGAAAACTGAAATCTAGAACAGTTTAAGCTTGCAAATTTACAAAAAATCCCCAACCCAACAAAATCTCCGCAAAAATCCCATACCAAAATCAAACCACAGAGATATACCCTAACAATGGGCTTAAACTTGAAGATATGCAGAAACATGAAGTTAAGAAAGTGACACAAAACTCAAAGGACAAGAAAATTCTGTGAAAATACTGAAGGGTAAATAGTTCTATTTAAGTATAACCTCAGTTATGGGAGATGCAGGACCTGCCTGTGGCAGCTTTCAGAAGGAGTTGTGTTTCAGGCAAGTAAAATCCTCCTTTAAGCTTTCAGTAGAAAACAGGGACATGCAACTTGTCTACTAACTTGCGCCTGCCTTCAGCTCATTTCTTCTTCAGAGAACCTCACACCAAAAGCAATGAGAAGACTCTCCTAGCTTACTGTACTATCTATCTGAGATGCAAAATATCTTGATATTTGTCAAAGGCAACATATGTAATGAATACATGAAAATTCACCAAAATCTCGGGGTGGGGGGAGAGGCAGGATGGGGAGAAAGAAGATAGGTCGCTGGTATGACACCAAAATGTTGACTTGTTATTCTGCCATTGTTTTGAATAAATATTATAAGTCCCTTTTCATTTGAACCATTCTTTACAAGTGGACATATATACCTCATAATAGTTTCATTTAAAGTGAACAGAAATTATGAGAAATTTATTTATTTATGTGCATTACCATACTAGTCTTCAGGGTTTTTTTTGAGTCACCACCCCAAGATATTGACATGTTAAAAATCTCAGAAATGCCACAATTCCAAGTCAAATAAATTTAAAAGGTATTGGGATTACTGTACTAATTAATCTTTTCAAGTGTCAAACCCAAAATTATTCTTTTCTAATAATTTGCTTATCTTTTCTTCTGTTGAAAAATAAATGTTTTATGAAACTTTTATTATTATACTATTCAAAATTCAACTTAGCACTTGAAGCACCTTATGTGTCTTTTGTCCAATTGACAAATCAATGTGACTCTAACATATCCTTTCTCTCTCCATCAGAGTATCTGTAGTGAAATTTAGGTCAGCTGTAACAAAAAGTTTCTGCTTTCCTGAGCCATAGGATCTGTTCATTCTATTGCAAATAATGTCATGCTCTCATGAGTTACAGAAAGAAAAACCTGTTCTGTCTTTTTTTTTTTGTCCCACCGCTTTTTTTTTCTGTTTCATTCTACATGCCTGTATTTCATTTTATAATTCCCAAAACTCTAACAAAGCTAAACAGAGGCATGCAAACTCTCAGTACTACTCTATGCAGTACTCTTTTCTTCTCTTCATTCTCTGAATGGGCAAGTTCCTCAATCAGTACCTCTAAAATAAGAGCCAGAATCAAGTCCATTAGAGGTTTTACTAATATTACTTGCAGCACACATTTGAAGAACCAAAAAAGAAGTCTTTACATTCATTTAGACAATCCATCAAAAAGACTAAAATTAGATCTGTATGTGTCTGGCTAGTTTTAGAGACAATAGTTAGACATGCAGTGAACATGTTTAGATCCTAACATATTCAGTACATACAGCAATTTCTTATATACAACACAAAGAGCCAAGAAATTCTGAAAGTAAATATTTATATGCATTCTGAACTAATTTAATGAAATAGTAGTTACCAGAACATTACCATAGTTATTGTAATTTTAATGCAATATATGCATAGATAATTTTATTCATTTTATTAAAAGGATCTCAGTAAATATACTATCCAATTTGTATGAATCTGTTCTATACTGGTTTTCCCTTATTATGATTTGTTAATGCTAACACCTAGTTTAAGAGATCAGAGATTAGAAGCCATAGTAAAACACTTAGTTGGGACCTGAGCACAGAGGAAGGCTGAAAAAATGTATGTATATGTAGCTACAGCATATAGCTGATAGTATTTATTTATTCAGTTTTTCATCCTCAAAATTATTTATATACATTAACAAATAAATTTCTGAATACAGTCATATGATGAGTAAGAAAGTACAACCTTTATTTAGGGAGACTAATTTTTAAAGGTCTTGACACTGGTTAATTATGCAGGTAAAGGATTTCACACAAAGTCATGCAAATTTATGATGTTAAGGCACAATACAAAGTTCCTTTGCTGCAGGTAAAGGATTTCACACAAAGTAAAGTCATGCTATGATGTTAAGGCACAATACAAAGTTCCTTTGCCTAAAGTCATATTTTTTCAATTCTCATTTTCTTTCTATAGAAATTTAATTTTATGTTTAAAAATTCATAGATGTATAATATGCAGACAAATCTGTGACTATATCAAGAGAAAGTGGTAGTACTGTCTTTTAAGGCCTTAAGAATATAAATAAAACCATCATACTTCTTGGTAAAACATCTCATTTTTATCCTCCAGAAGTCTGGTCTTGTTGTTTCAATGTATAAAAGTTTCTGATGCTTCCAAAAGCCCTAACTGATGGGCATAATTTACCTTAGTCCCAAAACTATCTGTGTTTATCTGTGTTAACTGCAGAATTAATAATCCATCCTTTTCACTACTTAAAATAAATTATAACAGATATAAACCATAATGAACATTAACAAAATTAATTTTAAAGCTCTTCCATATCATCTGCATGAACATATATTTTGTCATTTAAGACCTTGCTGCCAAGGAGCTCACATTAATCCCACTAGGAAGAAATTAGCCTCCAGCATTTTGAAAATCAGCTTTGGTATCACCCCTTAGTACTATTAATCAAGTGAAAAAAAGACAATTCTATTAGCTAAAAATACAAAATCAGTATCTTACTAAGGATAAAGGTATGTGTCACTTCTGGAACAATATCCCAGTGTACAAGTGTGCTCAGTCACCTCTGTTGTTCAACTAGTATGGTCTGGCACATGTATCAGTGGCAGAACAGGAGGCTTATTGTACAGCAACCTTGATGAAACTATGTAGAAAGGTGTATCAAATTTCTAATAGATTTATTTATTTGAAATTTTGTTTCAAAGATCTTCCTTTTCTGCTTCATCCCTTTTCTGACATGGCAATTAACCAATATTCATTTAGTTGAGAGGCCCTCATAGCCTATATGAAACTAGTCTATATGGAAGGAGGGACCCTACCTTCCTTTCTCACAGTCCACTTTGTACCACATGTCAAAGTGCTAGACTATATAATTTTTATTAATGCACATGCTCTTTGTTCTAGACATCTGCAGTGTTGTGAGCATGCTAGTTATTCAACTTTTTATTCAACTTCTCTTTGCATGCATGTGAGTGAGTAAAAGTGGCACCTGAGAGAGAGAAGATGGAGGGGGTTTAATATAATGGTAGACTTTTGAAATCTGCACCAGGTGATTTGAAAGTAAAATGTAAATGGAGATGAACTCATGCACTCTCAGAGTGTTGTGAGGGGAGTGTCTCCACTGCTGTATTTCAGTGAGGAGGTACCTAAATTCTATACAGATTCATAGACTGGATAATTAAAGCCCCATTCCTAAAATTAAGAGCTGTGGACCCAGGAAAAGGACTTAAATTCCAGCTTAACACACCTCACAACATTTTCTAATCTATTTTGAAAAAAACCAAACCAAACCAAACCAAACTAAACAAGACACTGTAATTCTAACTTTTCCATGAGTAAACACAATGTTTACCTTTAGGAATTTCTGAGCCTTTTAGTCTGACCTTTGAGTTCCCTATTGCTATTAGATTCTTAAAGGTTGCAAAACCTTTTACCCTGGGTGGTCTGAAATGTTAAGGTGGTTTAAATAGCTAAATTCCACCTCTGTCCCAGTTCAAATTCTTTGTACTTTGCTTACTATTTGATATAAAATAATTTATTTTAAGGTGATTTGAGGACCTGTTAATGATGGTGTTTCTCATTTCCTGGATCCACTGGGTGACTCATTGGTATGAGATACATAATTGCTGAATACTTATAGCTTTAACTGAAAAATCAATGGAAGTTAAGATTTTAAGGAATGAGGTACACAAAGTTAATACATAATGCTGTGTGCTCCATGCACCATCAGAGCATGTAATTTTAATTGGCCATTCAAAAGTGGCACATAATTTGACCTTAAATATTGGTTCTTCAGTTCTTCCTTTGTAGAAGGGGGATAGCATTATTTTCTTGTAACAGTGTTGTGAATATAAAGTAGTTAATGCTTGCAAACAGAGTGTTTTGGTGGTGCATAATTCTTCACAGCAGTGTTCACATAATATGAGCTGAATAAATTGTGATATTTCAAACTAAACAATGAGTAGAATAACAATTCGTATTCATAGGTGATTGGTAAATTACCATATGTACTTCAACTAGATAGCAAAAGAAAAGTATAAACAGGTCATTAAAGTCTGTATCATAAAGCACCTGCACAAACAATTCTGTCAATACTGTAGGTTCTAAATGACTGACAAACTACAACAATATTAAGGTTAGTATATGATAGGATGAGAATTTTCCTAAGACATGGATTTGAAAGATTTGTCTGAAAAGAAATTTAAACTACAGTTGAAGTGCAGTTTGTGATTAGACTGTATGTAAATACCTACATGTTGCAGTCCATACATGAGTTAGATATTTAAATTCCCACTATAGGAAATCAGAGTCTTAATTCATCTACCTAAGCATGGAGATAGTTGAGACATCTAACAGGTATGACTGTTGCAGATCTGACATAGAGCCTTTTAGAGACGCATTAGCATGGCACTGGGATGACAGCCACTGTACCTTTAGGCATCTCAAATGATATGAGACAACTGTGAGTGAGATGCAGTTAAATAAAAACAAAACCAGTTGATACAACCTCTGGAACTGATTCCACCTTCCCAGTCTGTCTAAGCTGAAAAGCAAGTCTTGGGCAACTAGGCTTGAGCATGAGCATGACATAAATCTTCCATACTACTTAAATTTAACATACTCCTTTGTATAGTCTTGGTCTGTGTACACTCTCTCAGACAACATTATGGTGTCTCCTGTACTTTCTGGTTTAGATATAAAGTTCTATTCTCAATCTCAGCAGTTCTTCACTGAGGATACTTTTTGAAGCACTTGGCTGTTTCTACGATCAATAGAAGTAAAGAACCTGGAGATGGACTTTAAATTCCATTCTCTGCTTTCAACACTTAAACGTTCCTCCTAAGCCTTAGCCACCATTGAAAAACGGTAAGTTAGCAAATACGATCTCAGTAAACACAATGTACTGTTATTGCCAGGTGAATTGAAGCTAATGCTGTTCATATTCACCTAGCAAATATTTGCCTAAAAAAAAATTATTTGGATTCCTCAGTGGCTAATAATTCACAAGACCAGGTGCACTGTACAAAAGATGTTTGTAATGTCAAGAGGAGTCTATTGACTCTTTCTATTTAAATAAGATCACAATTTCTTCCAAACTTCCTCTGAACATGATCCCATAATACTTTAAATTCTCAGAGATAAACGCAAAGAAAATGTGCAAGTAGCTAAAAGAGCTTAGCTCCCATGAAGGATTCGTGCCTTTCTTATACATGAAGCTTGACACAATTCCAAGGTTTTTTTCCCACAGTATATAGTGCTATTGAGAAGGATAACTAAAGGAAGACCCAATGAAAACAGATGTAATTTTAAATGTTTGGGGTTTTGCTTTTTTGCATGTTGGTTGTTTTGGGTTTGTTTAACGTAAAATTTCAAGGCTAGTGTATGTTTGTGGTGCTCTTAGAAGTTAGAAACTGAATATTTTCAAATGATCCACATGGAATTAGTACAGTTTTATATTTACTTTTCAGCTCCCTGTAGTGAGGAATGGGATGCATCTATCACAGGAAATCTCATGCATTGAGAGAAAGACAGTTTAATAAGTAAAGCAAAAGATATGTGTGCAAGCAAAGTTAAATAAGGAATTAATTCACTACTTCCCAGGTAACTCCTAACATTTTCCCCCATCCTCCTTCTGCCCCCAGCCTTTATTGCTGAGCATGACACCATATGGTGTGGGATATCCCTTCATATAATTTCTGATCAGCTCTTCCAGATGTGTCTCCTCCCAGTTTCTTGTGGACACCCAAACTACTCCCTGCTCAGCAATAACTAAACATTCCCTTGTATCCACACTGTTTTCATCATAAATCCAGAACAGTGCCATACTAGCTACTGTGAAGAAAATAAACTCTATCCCAGTCAAAAGCAGTACAATACGTAATTGATTTTTTTTCGTTTCTGGTAGCTAAACTGGACAGTGAAAGACAAGTATTTTACAAGAGGTTATGTTTTCTCTCTTCTCTTGATCTCTTCCCTAAAACAATACAGGCAGAAAAAATCCAGAGAGAAAAACAGCAGAAAGGGAAGCTTGTTTTCTGCATCACTCACAGAAGTGAGGTTGGAAAGGCAGAAGGGAGAGAACTTTATCTCAGGCATTAACTCATTGCCTTCAATAATTGCTCATGATGCAGCTAACCTGTTTCAATTCTTTCTTCTATAAGAGATGTTCTAGATTGTTTTTCTCCCTACTAAAGCCTTTCCACATTGTGTAAATGTTTTAATATGTTTATCAGAATTACTGTCATCAGTGTCTACTACTGAAGGGACGTTTTCAAAGGTTTAGCTTTGTAGTATAATCTAATCACGAAAGCCTAGGTCATTTTGAGATTTCCCCCTGACCCTATTGTGTTTACGGTTTTGACATATTGCATCTGAATTACAGCTTTGCCTGCATGTCTTCTCCATCAATTAATTGCACTATAACTTATGCAATTTATGTGAATATATTTAAAGCCAAGACATAATGGTCAATCTAACTGAAATTTGAACAGTTTAATTATCTTTTATCCAGATCGAATAATTAAAATGAATAAAATTGAAAATATAAACCAAACCCCAAGTACAAAATCAGACAAAGCCAAACAAAACCCTCTCTCATTGACAATTTGGTTATTATTGCTGTGCTCACATGTCTTGCAGCTACTTTGTTTTGCTGTTGCTATGCTCACTCACTGCCTCTGTGAGTCCTTAGCATGATGTCTTCAGGCAGTGTGAGGGCGTTACACTGAGTTGACAGCTTTATGAGTCTTTTCCCATGAGAGTATGATGTTATGGGGGAGTTCTTCTTGCTCATAGGTCTACTTGGGGCTATTTCCATACATTTTACAACCTGCCTATACCTTGATTTTTTTCCACTGCTCCACAATTCCTCACTGTATCTTTATTTACTGTACATGTTGGGTTTTACTTATTTTGGACACTCATTCTTTTATTCACTGTTACAGATTAAAAACAAAAATAAAAAATGACTTTACCCGGTTTCCAATGTTACATTTCTTTAATCACAAATAATTGGCCATTAATGGCTTGTTTATATTTCTGGAGCCTCTGGTATCATGCCCACAGTGGCAAGGCATTTACTGTCATCCCAAGTCTGTAATTCTGTAAATTGCTTTTTAATTTTAGGGCTGCAGAGCATTTATTTTACACAGGATAAGGGCTCACACTGCTATATACTAGTTATAGTAATATTTAAACCATATTAAAAATATTTCAGCAATTGGACTTCATCACAAAACAAAGATGTACTAAAGTTCAGTAATAATTGCCTGGTCATTAGACAATTGGTGTTGCACCCACACAAACTGAAACAAAATACCAGCAAAGACCAAAGTAGTCCAGCCACAGAAAAATGTACCTAGGCTTAGTTCTGAGGCCTCACAGAGTTATTACTGAATATGGCCTCTTACTAGCACTGACAGCATCATATTTGGTGACCTAGAGGATAACAGCTACCTCTGTCCAGGCTTGTTATTCTAGACATTTTTCCTGTATCATTTGTTAGTGACAAAAAGCAGAAGATTCTTTCAGAATGTTCACTATGATTTTACAATTTTCAGTTGCCTTGATGTTTTTAAGCATCTTCACTGAAGATTGGTTTTTCAATATCTTTATGGTTTCCTTGTTAATGTGAGATTTTCACTTAAATCTCATTCTGTGACATGATAAGTATGTTGAGGATATCTGTAGCTCTATGCCCATCTGTTCAAAACCAGTTTGCATTCCTTTCATCAAATTTCTTTCTGGAAATTTTATAAATTTCCAAAAAGATCTTTCATAACCTGATACATTGTTTTGATTATTCCTATTATAAATTTATTATTTTTGAAAAATGAGTCTCTTTGAGACTCAGAACAGCACTGCCCCACCTCCACCGTGCTCTCTCTTCCCATCAAATCTTGGTGAAAATGTTTGAGAAAAAAAGTTGTTTACTTGCTTGTGCTTGGTACTCGACACCATCTTTTCTTGAAGTCCACACTACATCTCACCTCTTTCCACTTCCATTAGGGACTGAAATCTGTTCCTCAGTTTAAACTGTAATTTCTCACTATACTGTTGTTTTCATTAATTTTCATGTTGGTTTCTTTGCTACTTTCTCTGTTAACTTCAGTTTTTTCAGTTCTAGTTTCAGTATAACAGTGCCAAGACTTTGTAACTGCTGATACAAGCTGCTGAGCATGCCTTTGCAATTTGGATAGATGACCTGATTTTAAAATTGATGCAGATATAATTAGTTTGTGCTGGATTTATTGTTGTTGGTGGTTTTTATTTTATTTTGCCATCTGGCAGGCTCTGTGTTTGTTTTAAAAGGAACAGGATACCCCAAAACTAGGTCAAAACCACCAAGAATTACTCTGTGAATCATTGCTCATTGTTTTAGGTATTGACTCCCCTCAGAGGTTAGATATAGTTGGTCGTAATGTGGATGAAAGGGTGATAGAACTGGTGTTTGCCCTTTTCTTATGCCCCTGGTGGAACATCCTTCTGTAGAAATGACATTTCAGGAGTCCAGTCCCTATAAATTACAAATAAGAACAGATAAAATTCCAAGGCCTACCTCTGGCAGCATCCAGCAGCAAATGCCCAGGGAAGAGGAGAATAACAGAGTGAACTCAGAGTAGCACTGTAGAAAAGCATATTTCTAGATTGCAACAGTATGAACAATTAGATCATCTTAAATCAGAAATTATCTTTGTGTCTATCCTAGCAAGGATATCCCACAAAGACTAAAGAAATACTATCAAAATTACAATATAATTTTGATTAT
>NW_008671001.1:223103-232669 GCF_000695815.1 Acanthisitta chloris
TTGGAACATTCTGCTGAACTTGCAGGTATAAATGTTCTGTGCTCTTCAGATGATTTATCATTTCTACCAATATATCCAAATAAAGTTCTTCTCCCTATCCCAGATACTTGCCTTTTTGTTTATAGTTTTCAGTAAAGGGCAAGGGAGTCATATATACATATATTAGAGTAAACATCCATAAAAAGTGCTTTTGTGTTTATAAGGGAGTGTAGAAGCAGAGGATAAAAAGGGCTACTTTAATCAGTAATCACGCTCCAGGATACAGACTAGCTAAGTTTGTGGTGATAAAAGACAACAGCAGGTTGTATAATCAATAATAGACAAGTATAACTCCCTCTCTAGAAATATAATAAATAATAGACATGATAAATACAGTATCAGCAGTATTTTTTCAGAAAAGGATGAACAAATTGTTATTGATAGACAAATACAACTTTCACAAGTAAAATCAGGTTTTGTCATTATCTTGAAAATTGATATCCACTTAGTGTTCCACTAAGTAAGATACGTCTTCACATTACCTCTTATTTTTAATCAAGTCCTTTGAGTGACTTCCAAGTCCAAACCATATTGTTTTTCCTAATTAGTGAACATCAAATAGATATGGCAAGGAACAATAAAGCCACCTAAGAGCACAGAAATTGCACTAAAAATTGGCTCAATAGAAATCAAAATATGTAGTAGAATTTTCATAGTCTCAAAGATAGATAAGCTTCATCTGGAGAACACTGTGCTATTTCCAAGAGTTATGGTCACCACATGCGTAAGTAATTCTGATGTATAATATGGAACTAATGAAAGAGTAAGAGTAGAAAGAATAGAAATTCTCTGTACCAGAAAAAAATATTAGTCTTAACAGAGGCAGCTTCATTATATGATTAGAATAAGTATTATAGTAAAAATACTGAACTGAAAAAAGTGCATTTGGGGGTGGTCCAATGAAATCAATTGTGTACTAGAAAAATCTGTCTCTGAGCCCTGCAGAAATTGAAAATTCTTGATACAGATGTTTCTTTAGTAAGAATTTGCATAATAATAGTTTGTACAAAGATCGTGATTAGGTTATTCCTTCTTAATGGGTACCAAAACCAATTGCAGAAATGTAAGATTTAAAAATGGCTTAGCCTTTAACCAACAGGCGGAGTTTGTTTTAGGAGAATGTGTTCAGACACATAAGAATTTGAAAATGGAACTGCGTTGAATAGGAAGAGGCTTTGAAAGTTTTAAAAATCTCTTCAATGCAGGCAACAGAGTGTAATGCAGATGAAAAATGGCTTCTCGAGTCATAAAAAGCCTCATGAATTTCATGGCATTCAACAAAGTATTTTGCCCTCTTGCACAGGCAGTGTGAAAACCCTGCATGCTATCACATTCCTTAACAAAAATGTGGGAAACAGCTACATTTTACCATACTGTTTATTTGCATTCTGAAGAGTTAAAAATAAAAAGTCACTTTTAGGTTTAGACAGATCCCATAAAGAGGATACTAGATTATTTTTTTTTGTCAAATCATAGTCCCTCCACAATACGTAGCTTCTCATGAACATCTGAAGTTATCATTTGCTACTAAATAATCTCTTCTAATTTTTACATATTCTAATATAAATGAAATTTGCTAGGTATTCACAGTGTAGGCAACAATTTGCAATGTCAGTATTTTTTTTAAGATAGGTAAAAATATGCATGTTTGGTTTTCTTTAAAGAATATATGTTACACATGCTCTGATATACTTTGCATTATAAATATTAACAATGTCTATCTCTTTTTGCATAAAACTCTGTGAATCTCTTAATAACAGCATAGCTCTGCATGAGTTGTGGAATGCTTCACATGGATTTGTTCTATACCTCCAGAAGGCAAAGTCTTCCTGCTTTATTTACAACAGTCTTTAGATTAACAGGTAGTTTCTGTTCTTATCACAGGACATTTCAGGTCAGATAAGTGTCTAACCAATTTTTATTCATAGTCATAAAAGCTCAAGTCAGTTACCCACACTGAACACTTTACACACATTACACAGTATCTCTAGTCTATCCAAGTTCATATAGACACCATATCAAATGCCTTAGAAATTTTAAATGTCAATAGCTGTTGGCCTAGAGGCATCTGAATTGAGTCTTTAGTTCAGTACAAAGACACCATAGAAGGAAAGTGCAAACAAAAATCCAATGTCACTAGATAGGATTGAAATAATGCATTCAGACACTTGAATTTACAGTAGAGATATCCCATCCCAGAAAAAAAAAGAAAGAGATGATATATGGATGAATAGACAGATGGATAGATAGATGTCTACATCAGTAACTTAGAGAAGTTACTCATATACCCAGTGACAAGCCATTCAGCTTAATGTGAAGATGTATAGGGCTACATTCAGTAGCCTGAATATAGCTGCTATTATGACTGAGTGGTCTGTCACATCTGTATGGGATGGTCAGATACCATGCAATGTTTCACAGGTGCACTCTCTGTTGGGTTAAAAGCTAGATGGATGGCCAGGCCAAGAGAGTGGTGGGGAATGATGCTACATCCAGTTGGAGGTCAATCACTAGTGGGGCTCAGTTGTGGGGCCAGTCCTGTTTCGTATCTTTATTGATTATTTGGACAAAGGGATAAAGTGCATACTCAGTAAGTTTGCAGACAACACTAAGCTGCGTGGGCATTCTGATCTGCTGGAAAGTAGGAAGGCTCTGCAGAGACATCTGGGTAGGCTGGATCAATAGGCTGCAGTCAACAGTATCAAGATCAACAAAGTGAAGTCCCATGTGCTGCACTTGGGTCACAATAACCCCATGCATCACTAGAGAGTGTTTGGAAAGCTGACCTGAATAAAAGAACCAGAGAGTCCTGGTCGATAGCCACTGGACTTGAGTCAGCAGTGTGCCTAGGTGGCCAAGAATGCCCATGGCATCCAGGCATGTATCTAAAATGGTGCAGCCAGCAGGACTAAGAATCATCCCTCTGTACTTGGCACTGGTGAGGCCACACCTTGAGTACTGTGTCCAGTTCTGAGCCCCTTGCTTCAAGAAAGACATTGAGGTGCTGGAATGTGTCCAGAGAAGGGCAAAGAAGCTGGTGAAGGATCTGGAGCACAAGTGTTATGAGGAGCAGCTGAGGTAGCTGAGGTTGTTTAGCCTGGAGAAAATGAGGCTCAGGGGTGACCTTATCTCTCTCTCCAACTATCTGAAAGAAGGTTGTAGTGAGGTAGGTGTTGGCCTCTTCTTTCAGGCAGCTAGTGACAGGACAAGAGGAAATGGCCTCAAGCTGTGCCAGGGATGTACATCAGGTTGTACATCAGGCAGTATTTCTTCACTGAAAAGGTAGTTAAGCACTGGAATGGGCTTCCCAGGTAAGTGGTGGAGTCGCCATTCCTGGAGGTGTTCAGGAAATGACTGGAAGTGGCACTTTGTGTTATGATTTAGTTGGCACGGTGGTGTACAGTCAAAAATTGGACTCAATGATCTTGGAGACTTCTTTCAGCCTTAAATATTTTATGACTCTATGATTTACAGGGATCCCCTGTACTTACGGAGAAGTAACTGTGAGTCATGTATTATACCCAAGGCTGTCTCAGATGTTTACAGATGCTTATATTTAGAGAACTGAATTAAGCCTGGAGTACTTTATGCATCCTTATTGTACTGTGCACCCAACTTTTGAATCCAAATAGACATATGAAGAAAGAAAAAGACAACTATGATTCTGACCTCTCTGTTTACCAACCAGCTGTATGCTTTGAGGCTCTAGAAAATAATTCTCTTCTCCAGGCAGAAACCTGCAGGACACTGGCCAGGCCACTGAAGTCCTACAACACTTCTTCCTTTGGGCTGTGTCTAAATGATGTGCTAAACTTTCACTATGCTTCAAAATGCTGTTTGAAAAGCAAATAGTGTTTGTCAGCTATATTGCTATGAATTTCTTGTCTAGTACAGGCCAGATTGATAAAGGAGCATGGTGTTACATTTCCATCTGTTCTCAACATTCTTCTATTTTGTAATCCATGCTATAAAAGAAGCATATTTAAAGTCGTGTTAAATGGATAATACATTTAAAGTGTGATGTCTTTGTATAACATGAAACTGAAAATACATTGTCATATGTTTTGAATAATGAAATGTCTAGTTTCCAAAAAAAAGTCATATTTATTGTACAAAATGCAGCATTGTAACACAACAAATTTCAGACCATTAATGTTTCTTCTTCCTCCTCTGAAATACAGTAGAAAATTACTTTTCATTTTTGTTTGAAGGATCATGATTTCCTTTCCTGTTTTCTTACCATCTTTCTCTCCTTTAAAGTGAGCAGAGTAGTTCTGTTTGTCAGCCAATAGAGGGAACACTCAAACCTGGCCCTCCTGCAAAACAAAAGTATGAAGTGTTCCTGCCAAGACACTCGGACAATCAAGGCTTTCTGTCCTGTGCTTTGTTACTGTAAACTATTATGGATGACCTACTTTCTTTATCCTCTCCAATAATGTAGGAAAGTATCAGATCCAACTAAGCTGCCAACGTGGTCTGTAATTTCCAGTTTAGAAAGTAGCTGTATCCCAAAGGAAAGGTAATGTATCAGATTACCATCTCAAGCTGCATTATGCTAGATAGCCAAGGCTAAATAAAGCTTTATAAAAGACTTGAAACCTGACAGCTGATTTCCAGTATGAGGTGGGTTTTTATTTTTACCTTTTACATAAATACTTCATCTTAAAAATGAAGTTCAAGTGCTATAACTTAAACTGCATTAAATAGACGTTTATAAGTTTATCTAACAATACCTGCTATGTGAAAAAATATTTTAGTGAAATTAATTACTGGAATCATTTGCAGTAAGGAAGTTGAACAAAGTACATCAAGCATTCGGCTTCCTTTCTTCATTCTGATAATCAGCCATTTTATTCATACTCAGTGTTTTTCAAAATATAAATCTGGCCTTACATTCCATTTTATATCTGAAGTAATGTGTCACAAAAAAATATTCCTTCTTTCACTTACACTGAAATAGATATTCAGGAAGCTTCTGACTGAACCATGAGTTGGATGAACTTTGGTGCTGAACTGGCCCAAGAATTCTAAGAAAACACTCAGAGATTCACAGGGAAGGCTGTAAAGTGTTATACCCCAAGAAAAGTGAATTTTGTATTAGTCTGAGGTGGGTTCAAATGGCTTCAGATAATCTATTATCTTGTCTGGACACAAAAGAAATGACTAAAAGAAATAATTATGCTTGGGCATATGTTGTAGGGAGGCACAGATACTAATGTGCTTTACAGGAGAGAATTCATGTGTTCACTTAAATTCCTTTGAAATGAAATGACATTTCACTGTAGGATGTAGTCCTAGGTTCCTGAACACTTTGTCCAATTGCTCCTGTTCAGTCTAGACTTTTAGTTTGGGTCTTTAACTATGAGCAATTATAATAAAAAAGACAAGTATTCAAAACAGTTGAAAAAGCCACTAATTACTACATAATATCTGTTTTCTAATCTTTTTCATTATTATACATAGTCAGTTTTGGTTATTATGCTTCAACTCAATTAGCTTTTTATCCTTCTTTTTTTCTAGTGTTTTCTAAGTTTTCACCCTTAGAAGTCAAGTCAGAAATATGCTGGATATTATTTGGCAAGCAATGTGGAAATCCTTCTAAACCGAGATGCTTAGAAAGAAAGAATATCGTTTTTAGTAATATTGGTATACCAGGCTGTCGGTTTGTAAAGTTATTTATTGCATGTCTAATAATGAAGCAAATTGAAACACATATTCTTGGGGTTAGGACTTAGTTATGTAAAAGGTCAGAAGACAAAACACTTCATTACCTGTCCACTTGTCCACTGTTCAAGACTTGAGCACCAGTTCATTTCTATACTTCCTCTCTGTATTTAAATATTCACTTTAACTACTGCTAGCCTAGCATTTCTAGTTCTTCGTGATAGTACTTGGTGCTTATGTACCTGAAAGAACAGAAAGAATAGAACAATGTACAGGTAATCTTTTTTTGCACCTTCTTTTCCCCCCTGATCCTTACATAATCCCTAATGATCAGCCAAAACTTAGCTATAAGAAGACAACATTAAACATTGCTTTGAGTGTATAAAGAAAAGAATAGGGATTAACCAAAGAATGCAAAAAGGCTTGTTAAGTAACTTACTTTGTTTTTGCATAAAATCCAGTTATTCTTCAGTTGTATTATCATGAGAAAAATATGTCCTCATTTCTGTTCTCATGTATATGCTATTATTTCTTCAAGATATATTATTGTCACCTAAGACTGTTACAGAAACACATGAAAGTTCCTGGGGTTATTGTTTGAATGTAGAGGGAAGAAAGTCAGCAGATCATTCAGTATCAATGAACACATTCAAATTAAATATAATGCATGGCTGAGAATTATCTTCACAGAGATAATTCAGTACATTATGCGTATTAGTGCCAGAGAGGTCACTAGTTCATATTCTGTTCAAAAGATAATTCTGGAAGGAATACCACTTTTATAGAAAACCTGTAACAATGGTGCTGAAGAAATAATTCCTTGAAAGCAATGCTGAATTAGGTCATCAGCATAGCCTGCTGTGTAGTCTATTTTGCCTTTTCCCCAAAGACTAACACAACCTCTGTGAGGATTTTGTACTTTGAAAAGAAGAATGGAGAGAGGGAGGTGTTATTTAGTAAAATTTCAACTTAGCATCCATAGAGTTCATTTATTAATGAATGTTTTAAAAAGTGCAACACTTAAGAGGCTCTAATGAACCAGAACTGTAGTTCCAACAGTACAGAAGTTCATAGATACAGAAGTTAATACTGAACGTTACTACATCATAAACACAATACAGTGGACATCAAAGTTTCTAGCATTTTTTTCCCAGATTTTAGCAAAAAGGCACTATGCCTTATCTATGTAGCTCTTGTAAAACTATATTCCTTGGTAGCTGCACTCATGCACATATTTCTTACCTATTATATTCAGAACAAAAAGAAAAAACAGTTATCTAAAGATCACAAAAGCCAAATAAATCCTCTTAAACACAATGTATATGCAAGTCTTTCTTACCTATGGAATTATCTTCTGAAATAACCTTAGATATTAATTCATTTATGCTTTATTCTGAAAGTGTTGATAGGGGTAAACTGGAGAAAGAGCTTTCACTTTGTCAGGAAATTTATTTTATTTACAATTTGCTTGCATTTAATCTTATTGTATCTTGTCATATAAGAATGATATGGAGTACACTCACAATAAATAGTTCTATGAGAAATGCAAGTTCTATGTACCTCCTTTTGCATTTAAAAACCTGCAAAAGAGGGATGTATACTTTGTTCACTCATTCATTAAAAACAATTAACTATATCTTCAAATGGTGTTGATCAATGTATCTTAAAGTGTAACTCAAAATTATATCAGCTGGAGACCTGGTTTGTTTCAGAAATTAACATGAATTACTACATAAGCAATTTGCTGATGGAAAAGGTTGAGATGATGGATTTTCATTCATTCAAAATCCTATATTTTGTGTTGACTTTTTGAAGGAATATGCATAGCAAATTTCTCATAAAACAGACCATTTCAGAGGAGAAAATTATCACATGGTAAAAGTGAAGACATAGCTATATACAGGTATTTTTGGAGGAGAAGGGGAAAAATAATAATACATAATCAAATACGAAGAGCGAATTAATTAAACCCACCTAAAGTCCAAAATCACATAATTCACTGAATTTTGTATACAGCAGAGCATAGCAACCACAGATAGGTGATAACATTTCAAACAGGAATGCTGAATACGCTTTCCTGGCCAACAAGTTCTCTACATTTATGATAAGACATTAGGCTTTCAGCATCTGTTACACTTTTCAACCAAGAGCAACTCTGTTCAGATTTACGGTTTCTGATCGTCTGCATGAATACAAACAGACAAAATGTGTTAGTGATCTGATGCTAGACCTAAAGTTAGTGATCCTGTGCATTTTAATAATTCAGTGCAATTTAGACTAAATCTGAACATTTGATGGATCATTTGGGTTTACCACAAGCCTTGAAAGTATAGATACATATACTGGGTGCATTAAGAATAATGACTTCATAACTAATCAGTCTAGGGAGGACTCACTTATAGGAATCATTCTTCTTCAATGTCTCCAGGATAGATATTTAGGGCTGAAGAAGATATTCTAGTCTTCCTTTTTAAAGAGTGGAGGAGAAACAAGCATTTTTAGGATGCAATTAACTTGATAAAATACAGAATGCCACCTAAGGATAAAATGCATTGCATTCCAGAATTTATTTCTCCTCATTGTCTTTAAAAGGAGAATAACATGAACTGTTTACTGCAAATATCTAGATCTAATAAAATAAATGTCACCCTCTGTGTTAGCTCAAGGAAATTTCCTTACTAAATCTGAACTTTCAGGTTTTAAATTCCCCAATTTCTCAGGTTTATAAAGCTTGTGAATTTTAAGTTCTATAGAAGAAACAAATAAATTTCCAAATTGAACAGAAATCAGTATTTTTCTCTGCTATATAGGAGTGGAAAAACTGAAACATGCCTTAATATTTGTGAATAACTTCTCTCAAATTCTATTTACAGAAATTTTACTTCTGGACAAAATATTAGGTTTTTCTTTGTTATCGGTTTTGATTTCGTACCAAAGATGACAATGTGTTGGAGGGTCTAGTGAGAACAGAATACAATCTGACTATGTACATAAAACTATTTCACTCACTCTTTCTCCACAAGAATTATGGACCTATTCAGTCAAGCTATATTATAAATACATATGCAGAAATCAAATTTTAATTATTTTTATTCAAAAACAAAAGAAGAAAAAAGAAAAAACTCACTACAAATATTTTTCCTACTCATCTATAATACTGAAGCAGAACATATCTCTTCTCCAGAATTATAAAATTTTCAGTTCATCTTGAGAATCTATTTTTACTCAAAACTTATTTATTCTATTTCTCCAAGAATATTTCTCTTAGAACATCTCTTAAAATTTTGAAGTTTTCCTATGGATCGACTATTTTCCACTTACACTTCATTAAATCATACATTCTAGTAGAATCAGTCCATCTAGGGCCTTGTGAAATGAAGCTTGAGATGCATGGATTGAAAATAATAACTATAAATATCTCAGGGGCTGCAGAACCCTTATAGAATATAAAACCTTTGACTTGAAATATTTCTGGGCATTTTTTCTGAGAGTTGCCCATTTTGGTCTCCTCTTCTGACTCATTTTCCCCTGAGTAAATTTTAAAAGAAACTACACAGCAACTTCTTGTCAGTGCCTTTAGAAAATAAATAACCAGAATGATGCTCTAAGGAACAGGTTTGCATTAAAATTCTGGACCTTCATTAAGAATACTTCATGATTTTCTTCACCATAGTCCCCAGAATTTAATTACAATATGGGACTGGTATGTAATTGTACTGCTGTATAACTATTTTGGAGTTTCAGCCCTGGGATATGCAGCAAAATCATATACATGAGTGGACATTAATTCTTCTCCCTCAACAAGAACTAGAGGATGTCAAATTAAATTACAGAAGGAAAGAAGGAAAGAAGGAAAGAAGGAA
>NW_008671001.1:232686-253659 GCF_000695815.1 Acanthisitta chloris
AAGGAAGGAAGGAAGGGAGGAAGGGAGGAAGGAAGGAAGGAAGGAAGGAAGGAAGGAAGGAAGGAAGGAAGGAAGGAAGGAAGGAAGGAAGGAAGGAAGGAAGGAAGGAAGGAAGGAAGGAAGGAAGGAAGGAAGGAAGGAAGGAAGGAAGGAAGGAAGGAAGGAAGGAAGGAAGGAAGGAAGGAAGGAAGGAAGGAAGGAAGGAAGGAAGGAAGGAAGGAAGGAAGGACGGACAACTCAACTGGACAGTGGAGAGAAAATTTAATGAAAGACATGTGGGGAAAGTTAAAGACAGGGAACCATTGCTCAGCAATTACTACCATGGGCAAAACAAATTTGACTTGTGGAAATTAAATTCATTTATTATCAATCAAATCAGAATAGGATAATAAGAAATAAACTCAAATCTTAAAATCACCTTCCCCCTACCCCTCCCTTCCTCCTGGGCTCAACTTTACTCCTGATTTTCTCTACCTCCTTCCCCTCCAGTGGAACTGGGAATGGGGATTGCAATCAGTTCACCACATGTTATCATTGACGCTGTTTCCTCCTTGAGGGAGGACTCCTCACACTGTTCTGAGGCTACAAGGTATTTCTCAGCCACAGGTCAAATCACACAGACTGGCTTGCAGATATATTATTACCCTCAGAAACATATTTATTAACCATGTCCATGCTATATAAAATTTGGCTCTTGGATCTCCTTTAGACCCCAATAAATTTAGTTGAAAGGTGAAAAATTATTAACAAAGCAATCCCCAAAACAGTTCAAGCCTTGCAATTTGTTGGCAACAAGGTAATTAGTGACAATTTGGTGAAATGACTTTTTCTTCTACTAATGCAACCAATGGAAAGTGCTTTGTTCCTCATGGGAACTTGAAAGTGGAAATACAAGGGAATGGACAAAGTGAGAGCCATATTATGTGTATTTTTACATGGCCATATATACCTGATTTCACCACTTCAAGGTTGCTTTGGGATTTCTCTAACAGCTAGGAATGGTTTTTTTATGTCAAAGAGCATATGAATTCCTAGTATGGATTTACTTCTTTCTACTCTTTATTCTTTAAGTTAGTCTGGCAATTTAGGTATTTTAAAAGTATGTTTGAGTACTTAAGGGGAAATTAGAACTCTCTTATATCTTCTGGTGACCTGTTTATAAAATTTGATTTGCTCAGCAAATATCGCTAGGGTGTGAGGTTTTTTATTTTTACTTCCTCCTCTGTTTTCCCACTCCCACTCCCTCCCCAGTATGTGTATTTATCTGCACTGTCTGGATTTGTTCATGATGCAGAACAGAAATAGTGACATATGATAGGGAAAAAAAAGTAGTCAGACTTCCAAGTGTGCAGAAACTACTGTTGGAAATGTAAGTTTTATGAGATACTATTTTTTTAATTTACAGCTCAATTCATAAATTGAGAATTTAGTATATTTAGATACATTTCAAAAAAAGTATCAATTTTTCTATGCATATCTGATCCAAACTAACAAACATTTTTCATTCTTTACTTATATTAATATAAATTGCTTTATGTTATTTTCAGGTATTCTGGAGATCTTGGAGATCTCTCATGTGAAGCCCTCCTGAGAAATTTTGTTTCTAAAATATCCTTTATATGATGTAGTATGCAAATTAGAGTATGAAGCAGACACTTTTTTTCTTTACTCTGTGCTTTGGGATCATAAAGCCACACTAAACTCTACAAAATGAAAAAAAAAAAAGAATGCAGCCTACTTCTATACTTTTATTTAAGTCTATGTATTTGCTACAGATTTTTTTTATTTAATAGTATGCAAAGCTAGTATGCTTTACAAGCTAAGTGATGTGCAGATGAGGATCTCAATCTGATTTTAAAATGAATCAAAACAAAGGTGTCAAGATGAACTGGATTCTCCTATATGCACACACACGTTATTTTAATTAAGACTAGTAACAAATTTGCTCCCTCTGTGAGCTCCCATTTTCCATTCTCATGCCATGGTTCTGGTGAGTCCTGCAGAGCTGCAGTTTCCACTGGATTATCAATCTTATGAATGAGACGAAACTAATGAATATGACAATCACCTCCAAATAGCACAAAGGTCAAACAGTGTTGTGCAGAGTTGTATGGTTCTTCCCAGGTGCAATCTTAAGCAACATGCAACAATCTGGTGGGGCCATACTTCCGTCATCACATCTAACACTGGGACAGAATTCCACCTTGTCTGACATGATTGTAATGCTCACTTTCCTTCCCACCCTTATCAAGGTTGCAGCCCCTCTTCTTTCACACATACATCAATCTGATTTACAGAGCCTTTCCTTTGTATAAACAGTGATAAATCTAACTAGACCTGACCTGCAAGTGCTGTATTCCCCTATTAAGAAATGTTCATCAATCTTGTTCTATTTGTGAAATCCAAAGAATATGATGTCCTTATTTGTCTTAATTTTCTCACTATTAGGGGGTTCAGAGAGGAGTAGGGTTATTGAGAGGGTTTTTAGGTTTTTATTTTTTCTTTTTGTTTGCCTATTTTTTTCTGGGAAAATTACTTAGCAGTTCATGATGATCTACAAAACCAGCAATGTTGTTTGTAACCTGAAGCTGATGTGCAAGAGATATTCTCTTGATTATGCAAGAAGTTTAAGCATTCAAACATTTCAAAACTTCAGCTGGATAATACTATCTCAGCATGCTTTTTCTTGTTTGCTTGTTTGTTTGTTTTACTGATCAGACAAACCTGGATGAGTGAGTGCTCAATTCTACTTTCATTTAGAGAGGAATGTTTACGGTATGAAAGAAAATCAATATCTGAAACATTCTGTACTCACTTCTCTTTGTCCAATATCTTTATTTACAAAGGCAGTGAGGAGCCAGTGAACTGCTGTTGGCGGTAACTGGTGAATCTGAAAAGCATCCTGGTAGCAGATTTGAGATCACTAGGTTTGTTATTGATTTTTGTAATAAAATCATGTGATATTTTTTTCTGGTTTGTAAAGAGACTTTAAACTTTGTTTTAAAATTCATGCATGATACATGGACTATACTTTCTTCACCAGTATAATTCACTTCTCCATGATAGAGCATTATCACAAGAACCAGAAAGGCATTTCTAAATTCTTTTTCATCATGATGAAAAATCCAAGTTTCAGCTTTATCATGGTTTGTGAGCATTCTGAACTATTGTCCTTAATCTTGCACCAATTACAGATATTTTAAAAAATATATAGATTATTCATAATAATAATTTTCCACAATTCCTCTGTCATTAAGGAGCAAAAAAGTGAAAAGAATGTGTTAATTTTCTCCTGTTCTGCTCATCATTTGTTCATAGCATAGAAAATGTTGGAATACTACTGTGACCTTAGAAATAAATGCATCCCTTTTATAGAGAAATGGAGCTGTGGTTCCTGAGATTGTATCTCTTGACATCAGACCATGTGGTGAATAAAGGGATCATAAGAAAAGAAGAGACAATACAGTCCACTGAAACACTCTTGTAGAGCCATAGAAATCCTTTGTTGTACAAAACCTTAGCTGTTTTTCTCAGTTATACCAGTCAAACAAAATGTATTACCTCTCCCTATGAGTCTTACCTCATTTAATTCCAAGTCAAGCAGAGCAAAGCTTTTTGCCACTTTGTTCAGGTGAGATAATGATTGAAATAATGACTGATTGTACCTCTTGACATCTGATATCAGGAATTGTTAATAAACTGAACAGGTTTGCAAACTTTTATATTTATCATAGTGAAAACATTTCCAGAATAACAAGTTCTGCCTGTGTGTGGTTTTTTAATCTATCTATATCAACGTCTAATCCTTGTCAGTATCTGTGTCTTTCTGATATCGTGCCACACAAGCACAAGACAGCTTCATTTCATAAATAGCAATTCTTCAAAAGGAAATAAAAACATCAGAAAAAAAAAGAAATCTAGTGCTCCTACCATTACTTGCACACAATAATATCAGATCATATGAAATATCCTACTGGGTCGGACAGTCTGGGTAAATCTATCCAGCCGAATATGCTGTCTCAGACAATGACAAGGTGGCTGTTAAGAAAAAGAACATGAGCCAAGACAATGGCTTCATCCATCCCCTTTGTATTTATCCACTATCCATAATTCTTGTAATAGGGGCATTAGACAGTTTATCCTTGCATAGTCCTTGTGGTAGGTTAACCTTGGCTGGCTTCCAGATACCCATCAAGCTGCTCTCTCACCCTCCCTCCTCAGCAACACTGAGAAAATTGCGTGAAAGAGCTCATGGCTCAATATAAAGACAGGGAGATCACTCACCAATTATTTCTCACAGGAAAAAATTGAATTGACTTAGGGAAGATTAATTTAATTTATTGCCAATTAAAAAGAGACTGACATAGTGCGAAATAAGAACAAAGCTAAACCCACCTTCTTTCCCACTCCTCTGTTCTTCCTAGGACCAACCTCACTCCTGACTCTACCACCTACTCACTCCCCCTGAGTGTTGCAATAGAATGGGGTTGTGGTCAATTTATAATACTTTGTCTCTGCTGCTGCTTTACCTTCATGCTGTTCCTCTGCTCCAGGATGGAGTACTTCCTATGGGATAAAGTCCTTGACAAACTGCTCCCATGGGTTACGGATTCTGACAGAAACCATGCTCCTACATAGGCTCTCCATGGACTGCAGCTTCCTTCAGGGCATGTCCACTGTCTACAACATGGTGACCTTCATGGCTTGCAGGATCTGTGTCTGCTGTTGTGTGGTTCTTCCCACAGACTGCAAGGAGACTTCCCACAATTTTCTCCAAGGGCTGTAGGCACCTGGAGCATGTCCTCTTCCTTCTTCTTCACTGACTTTGGTGCCAGCAGGATTTTTCCTTTCACATTTTTCTCACTCCTCTCTTACATAGCTGCAGCCTAGTATATTTTACCCTTTCTCAAATATGTTATCACACAGGTGCCACCAAAGTTGATAATTGGCTCAGCTTTGGCCAGAAACGTCTGTCTTGAAGCCATCTGGAACTGTCTTTCTTAGACATTGAGGCAGCTCCTGATCTTTTCACACAAGCTCCACCTTTGCATCCCTATTGCTACCAAAATCTTGTCATATAAGACCAACACAATCTGCTTGGAATGTAGTTTTACCATCCTCCAGGAAGATGTTTAATGTTTTTGAATGCATTTTTCCATAGACCTTTTCTATGTCTATGCTTTTCTCTGCAATGTGTTTCTGATGTTCCCTAACTTCTGTTTAAGACAGAAGTACCCTCTTTTTACATCTGAAACTGATACACTTCAAATTTCATAGATTGTCCCTTAGTGAATAACTGTTCATGTTCAACTACTGCTTTCATGATTTTCCAAATCTTAGCTGTATTTCTTCTCAGCCTGTTCTCCTCAAAGTGTTCCAGCTTTGTTAAGCCCTCCTCTTAAGTCAGCTATAGGAGCCTTATCATCTGTACAGCTGTTGTTTTCTGTACCTCCACTACATCCACCACAAAGTTCTTGAGATGAAGAGAGCAGAACTAAAGACAGTTCTCAGGACGCTGGCATTTTATTTGGTAGGAAATAATGTTCTGTCTCTTCATCTTAATATCTTTCCCATTCATTTTGAGTACCTCACTGGCTTAGAACAGGACATGGAACTGTTAAAGCAAGTCTAGAAGAGGGCCACGAAGTTGATAAGAGAACTGGAGCATCTCCCCTATGAAGACAAGCTGAGGAAGTTGGGGCCGTTCAGCCTGGAGAAGACGGTGTGGTGACCCCATAGCGACTTTTCAATATCTGAAGGGCCTACAAAGGAGCCAGAGAGGGACTCTTTGTTAGGAACTGCAATGATAGGACAAGGGGTAGTGGATTCAAACTGAAGGATGTGAAAATTAGGTTAGATACTAGAAAAAGGTTTTTTACTGTGAGGGTGGTGAGACACTGGAACAGGTTACCCAGGGGCATGGTGGCTGCTCCAACCCTGGCAGTATTGAAGACCAGTTTGGATGAAGCCTTGAGCAACCTGATCTAGTGAGGAGGTGTCCCTGCCCATGGTGGGGGGGGTTGGCATTAGATGATCTGTAAGGTCCATTCCAACCCTTAAATTCCGTGATTCTATGATTCTATGAATGTATATATTGCCAAGTTAATCGTAGATTTGGACTAGTTAAAAAGAATTGTGATCCTGCAAATCTCATCCTCATGACCTTATATATAGACTATATTTTATTCTATGATTCTTTTCTGGCTGCCACTGCACACTGAAATGATATTTCAGGAAACAACTAGTTATAACTGCAGTATATCTTTCTATATTTTGCCTTGCCATGTCCTAAGGATGTTGCAGTCTTTATAAACCAGAATATAGTTCGAGATAAACTCTCTTTTGTATAGCAATGTCATCTATGTATTTTTGGGCAAAAAAACAGAGCAAAATAATATTCTGGAAGCTCTAGTTCTCCTGTCTTCTAACTGATACATTAACTAGAAAGCTGGAGTTATGCAGAACTATAAATCAAGGTAAAATTATTGCTAAAATATCAAAATGTCAAACAAATGTCTTTCATACGTATTTCAAGTCTCTATGTTTACGAAAAATGGAGTATGAAATAGTAACAAAGATCTGTGTTTAAAAGCACATGGTATTTGTTCTGTGCCTTTTGCTTATACAGAGATTTCCAAACCACTAAAAAGTTGCTATAATGGTACATTTAACTGGAGTTTAAAAAAGGAGGTAAACACATCAAAGGCAACACCAAGAATATAATTTTTAAAAAAGTATAGAAAAGGTCCTTAGACATTTGGATCCAAATGTAGTCATATACACTAATAAGCTGATCTCTCTGACAATACAAATTAACATCTGCTCGAGAGTTTAAAAACATGTGCATTTGGAAACAGCAATAAAGAAAGATATTTTGTAAACAGGAAAAGCAGCGCTATAAAAATAATTCATACTTTTCTTTGTCAAAAATCCTATAAATCAAACCCCATCCTGTTTATACAAATTCTTGAAACCTTTTTTTTCCCCATATTTCCAAATTAAGATATCAATGATAATTCATTGGCCATTGATATTTCTTACATTCTAAAGCATATATGTGAAATGCAGTGAATTTAAATTCATTACTTCTGGCTTTATAATTTGCAGGTCACACTTAAATCAATTGTGTCAATTTCAGCAACTGTAATGCTCAAGCAAGTCTCTCTCTAGGAGAAAATGAAATTTGTTCTAGTTCTATTATGCATGTTTATTATCCTGCATATATTCTTGCATATGTCCAATACGTTTTTTGAAATATAGAAAATAATACCATTAGTTAATGCCTCTTTGAGTTAACACAATATAAATAAGTTGTAGCAAACAAAACTGTTCAATCTGGCTTTAATTTCCACAGATAAACATATTTGCAGAATTATTCTAAAGAACTATAGTTTTTTCAAAGTCTGTAGTTTATTCCTTCCATAAGAGACAAAATTATTAGTCATTTAAGTTGTTTGTTAGGGACTGTATTTTTCCCCTTTCTTGAAAAAAACAAATAAACAGAACAGTACACTATTGGACTATATTAGGAGACAACATATCCTGGCTCCTCAGACTAGAAAAACAAAATGAACCTTCTGTGATATCACTGATAAATGCTGCAATGACACATTTTTCAAACTATCCAACTGAATTGGATGTGTTGACAGCCAGAGTCATTTCAGCTGCTCCAACAGACTGCTCTTCCTCTCCTTTTAAAAAAATAATATATTTTATTTGCATAAATCTATACATAAGACAGCATTTAAACCAACAGCTTTTTCTTTGCTTTAACTGGTTGGAAATTGTGATACATAACTGGAAATCAAGTTTAAGTAAATGATCTAAAGTGTAAGACCACTATCCCTGAAAGATAATTGAATAATTCAATGAAGTTACCACTAAGCAATGTGGTTTATAGTTCCACACTTTTATTCCAAGCAATATTGCTAGTTATCACTGACACAGCAATTACAATATGTCATCTGCATGAAAGTGCTGCTGCTTAGTTCCTTTTCAGACAAATGTTAACCACACTATTTCACTTTGTTCAGCACTTAACTGACTACATATACAGTATTTTGATAGCTGCTTCAGAGAGGCCACAGGCACAAAATGCTCTGAATTACTCTGTTTTCCCATCCAAAGGATTCTCTGTGATGGGTCCATTCTCTGTGATGAATTAGCAAGCAAAAACAGCTAAACAAAATATTACGTACACTGAAGGGCATACATACCACAGGCATTTCTGAGGGTGTGTATGGAAGACTGGTGAATCTGAAATTTATTGTAGCTTCAAAAGTTTTTGACTACATTGTTTAGAGAATGTCACTGAATTAGATCATGCATGAAAAGAATCTATTTTCTGCTGCAAAATTGAGAGTACCGAAGAAAGGGGAGCACTTCAAGTAAATTATTCTCCTGCAGCAATTGAGGGTTAAGTGAATCCAGGGCTGAGGGAGCCATCAAGCCTCATAAACAGTTTTGTATGATCTATGAAAGATTGGAAGATTTGTCCATATGCTAAGACTCAGCTTGAGCTGTGATATTTCTCCCATTTGTGATTTACAGGCTTATTTTTCTCTTATCTAAAAATAAAATAATGTACCAAGAAAGCAAAACAACAAAAACTATCCCCTCCTCATCCATAGTTGCACACACTTCATAAGATTGTTTTCAGAGAAACTCAGGTCTCCAGGGCCTTAATCACATTCTAGCACTTTCACATTAAATATTCAGTTCTATTCAGTACTTCTGTCTGTGCTTCAAAGCTCTTTGTGAGACTGATAAATTAGCTAACTGGTTATTTTTTCTTGTGTTTTGCAGTGTTCAGTCTGCCTGACTGCTATACCTCATCAGACTTCTAAGTAAAGAGGACAGTTATCCAACAACAATGGAAACAAGATTAAGGAATTCACTAATCTGATGACAATATCCTCAAGTATCATCTTGTTGTGAACAAAATATGCAGATCACTTCTTTGAGTTTTGTTTTCCCTCAGTAAATTATTTTCAGTTATTAACTCAAAAGGATAAAATGAAATGGTGACAGTCTGTCATTAATTTTTCCTAATCAAAGGAGTTACTTGCATACACTGCTGGAAAGTGACATAAAATTCAGGAAGACACCTAATTGTCACTTTCAAACCCAAGACTGTGTAGCATAGTAACAAGAATTTTTATGAGAATTTTAAAACATTATTATGAGTTTCCTCTCAGAAAAATACAACTGATATTTTTGGGGAAAAACTTCATACCTGAATTTCAGGTTCTGGAAAAAGAACCCAAAAGCTTTCAGTGCAAGAAGGGATGATTTACAAAACTTCATTAGTCTTGAAATTCGGTAAAAGTAAGGTAGGAGCAACATCCTTTCTGATGTCAGCTCATCCAAGGCTTCAGAGCTATAGACAATATATACTTAATCTGGATTTTACAAAATACACCAATTAAATTAAATATGACATGTTTCATCAGTTCCCTCAATGTTTCCCCTCAAAACACAGTTTTTCATCTCTTTCTTTCTTAGAATTATAAAATGGTAGAAGGTTTTGATTTTGGATGCTCCTTTACAGAGAATTGGTTAAATTTATTTTACCTAGCTTTGTAGTACTAGACAAGTTCCTTATTAATCAGATTAAATCCAAAAATTAATTTTAATTTAAATAATTCTACATTAATAGCCTTTCAAGCATTCCCTGAAACAGCCACTAAGATGTTTTATTAATTACAAACTTCGACTTACTTTATTAGGACCAGCCAGCAGGAACCAGAGAGCTGACCCCTTGTTGCTTCTAGAAGAGGATACTATCCAAGATCCTGAGCTACCTGAAGACTCTCTTACACTTCTAAACTCATCTTTTAAAAATACCTGAAGAAAGACAGCAGATATTTTTCCAAACAAGTTTTATAACAAAATTATATTTAATCAGAATGTATTATTGAACAAAATCGCAAACCTTATTACAAGCTTTCAAACGAGGAAGAAAAAAGTTTTAAAAATATAATAAAAACTATTTTTTACCTTCTTGTAATGGAAAAGGTGAATGCTTTAATGAGAAATCTCAGGAACTTTCTTCAAAACAAAACAATCATATATTTTAAAAAGCAATTTCAATATATCTAAGTAACTAATTCAACTGCCCCAAAATAAATCTGATCTACCACTTTATCCTGACCTTAGTTAATTAGTTTTCTGTGCATAGCTGGATATAAAATATGGCTTACTCCTTGATATGTGTTTCTTTTAGCATACACATAAGCCTAGCTTAAGAGCTCTAGCTTCACATGAAATATAGCTACTGTATTTTTGTTAGCCTGAAATGGTTGGTTTCAATCCCGTGAGGTTGCAAAGACTGTCTAGTTCTGGTCAGTTGTGTTCTGGTTTTCTTGTACTTTTAGGGAGTTTTCAATGTCATTTATCTAAATAGACAGGTAAAAGCCATATATGCCACTGGCAATATTTGAAGTAACACTCCTGCCCGACTAACCTTTTTTCCCTTGCAATTTTTTAGAATGTCGCTTGAAAAATCATGTAAAATACAATTTAAAATAATTTAGGTAAATAAGTTTCAGAAAAAAATCATTGATGATTTACACTATTTTCACATCCTGAATTCTACAACACTATGATGAAAAAAATTCACAGCTCGTGGACTGTTTGGCCCATTTATTCATCCTAGATGAATTAAAGATATTAAAGAGATCTGGAACCAATACTGAGCCATGGGGAGCCCTAGTAGTGACCAGCCTCCAACTGAGTGTAGTGCCATTTACCACCATTCTCTGGCCCCAGACATCCAGACAGTTTTTAACCCAGTGAAGAGTATACCTGTCCAAGCCATGGGCTGCCAGCTTTTCCAGGAGAGTGCCATGGGAGACAGCATGAAAGGCTTTGCTGAAGTCCAGATAGACTACATTCACAACCTTTCCCTCATCCACTGTCCTGCTGTGTCTTTCCCAACCATAGTCTCATGGTGAGAGGAGAGAATATTGGAGGGACAGTGTTGATGCTGTGCCAGCACTGCTCAGCTGTAAGAAAAACATTGGTGTATTATCAACACCTTTCTAGATACTGATGTGAAGCACAGCACTGTGAGGGCAGCTAGAAGCCATAACGAGTATGATCACAGCAGAAATCTAAGAAAGAGAGGAATGAATCTTGGGGAAAAAAAATCTCCAGGGAACAATTCATGGGCTGGCATAAAAAGCTGATGCTAACAACACAGTAATTTTTCTACAACTGAGATTATGGGACTGTGATCATAGGAATTTACTTTCATGCAGTGCTCTTCCAGTTCTATACATGTGTATCTAATAGGCACACTTACTATTTTTGCGGTTGCTAAGTCTTTTGTTTCAAAACTCAAATCTCATTATTGTAGTCTAAAAACTCCTCTTAGCTCTTCTACCATTTTAATGCATTTGCCAGTCTTCAGATTTATAATTCTGAATCATAAAATATCAAAATGAACAGCAAATGAAAATACAGACACTTTAGAGGTCCATGTCCCCAGTAAACATCAAATCCAGAAATCTATCTATTGTTTTCCAGAAATGTTATTATTTTCGAAATTTCAGATCTTATCAGGAGATATTGGATTGACTGTGAACAGTGCTCATTGAAAGCAAGATGCTTTTACTAAAAGATTGCTTTAATAATTTTAAAAAAACCCTAAACAAACAAAACCAAAAATCACCACTTATGACAACTCATCCTTTTCCTTCCATTACCATTAATGACATAATTCCTTTTCAAAATGCAGAGATCATCGACCCTGCCTCTTAAAAAGTGACACTACAGGAGAGAGCCTTCAGGGAAGACATTCAAGAGAGTTGTTTGGGTGAATTTTGTTCAAGACCATAACCTTGGCACCCAGAGCAAATGAGAAACCTAGCTTAAAAGGAAGCTGCTTTTCAAAGATGCCCTGCCTCTGGGAGTCTGCCAGTGAAAAGAGGAGCATGGCCAGGCCAGGTTTTCATTTTATATGTTCTGCCAAGTGTCACCACAAAGCAGGACATATATCTTAGCTCAGACAGAACTTAAACAGCCACAAGCCAAATTCCACATTGTGAAGTTTGGAAGATAACAGAACTTATTTCTTTTTTTTTTTCCCTGAACAAAGGAAAGAAAGGAAGAAAAATTGTAAGAAACTAAGCATGCTGAGAACTATAGATGGGATCAGACATCAAGACTTACATCACATATCTATGCCCAGTGATACATTTAAGAAAAAATTAAATAATTTTAAATAGAATGTATGTTTGGATTTATATACTGTAAACAGGAAAAAAGTGGAACATGTGATAAGTATTGTAAAACATGACATTCTGAAATTCCTTTAAAGAATAGCCAAAAAATATTGTTGGAACCCTACTCTGAGATAATTTGTTTGTGCGTATGGCATTTAGACCTACATTATATGAAAGACTTTCAAAGTGTAAGAATATGAATGGACTCTACTGTTGTGGTTACTTGGAACTGTAAAATTCAGTGGAGTGCCAGAAACTGCCAGCTGGAAAGAAGAGAGGGGAATATCAACAAGCTGCATTCAGAAGGAATCCTGATGTGTTGATGTAATAGTCAGATAATGAAATGATTTGCCTGACTTAATATTCCATTTACAAAGAACTCATTTAGTCTTTGAAGTGAAAGACTTTGGAGATCATATAAACATATTCTAGGTTGAAAACAGTCTCTTTAAGAGCATTATATTTAACTTTGTAAACATTAATTCTAATATATTAGTAACTAAGGTTGATGGAGGATAAGGAAGTGATTTGAGATGGCCAGCACGGCTTCACCAAAGGCAAGTCCCAACTGACCAACCCAGTGGCCTTCTGTGGTGGAGTGACTGCGTCAGTGGCCAAGAGAAGGGCTACAGATGCTATTTATCTGGGCTTCTGTAAAGCCTTTGACACAGTCCACCACAACACCCTTCTCTCTAAGTTGGTGAGAGATGGATTTTATGAGTGGATTATTAGATGGACAAGAAATTGATCAGAAGGTCACATCTAGTGGCTAGCAGTCAATGTGGAGATCAGTGACAAATGGAGTCCCTCAGAGGTCCATATGAGACCAGTACAGTTTAATACCTTCATCAGTGACACGGACAGTGGGATCGAGTGCATCCTCAACAAATCTGCAGATGACACCAAGCTCAGTGATGCAGTTGACATACCTGAAGGATGGGATGCCATCCAGAAGGACCACGACAAGAAGCTTGAGAAGTCATCCACATAGGACCACTCATGAGGTTCAACAGGGATAAGTGAAAGGTGCTGCACTTGGGTCAGGGCAACCCCCAGAGTCAATACAGGGTGAACAGATTGAGAGCCACCCTTCAGAGAAGGACTTAAGAGTGCTGGTGGATGAATTACAGAATCAATCAGGTTGGAAAAAACCTCTGAGATCATCAAGTCCAACCTATGACATAAGACCATTATGTCAAGTAGATCATGGAACTAAGTGCCATGTCCAGTTTCTCCTTGAATAAGAGGCTGAACATGAGCTGGCAATGTGCTCTTGGCCCAGCCCAGAAAGGCAACTGTATCCTGGGCTGCATCAAAAGCAGCATGGCAAACTAGTAAAGGGAGGTGATTCTCCTTCTCTACCCAGATTCATGAGACTCCACCTGAAGTACTGTGTCCAGCTCTGGAGCCCTTAACACATGAAAGATGTGGACCTGTTGGAGGGGAACCAGAGGAGGGCCACAAAAATGATCAGAGGTCTGAAGCACCTCTCCTGTGAATAAAGGATTTGGGGTTATTCAGCCTGGGGAAAAGAAAGCTACAGAGTGACCTTATTGTGGTCTTTCAGTACTTATAGGGAGTTTATAAGAAAAATGGAGACAAAATTTTTATTTGATATTTTTTAATTCATACCTGACTGCCTAGAAATCTAAAATAAATCATACTTTTCACAAGCACTGGAAAAATCAGATTTTTCTGTCTAGACAATGACAAGCATATTGTCATTGCAATATTAGTGTAACAGGGTAACTGAAATGTTCAGTGATACATCCTAGGAAACAATGAGCAAAAATGTACAGTTTTCAAACGGTACTAAGAAGACTTGTCCCATAAAGAGACACTTTATCCAATACATACATAAATAAAAGTGTAGTCTCTCCAAATCTTCATATTTTGTTTAAACATTAAAGTTTCAGCTGATAGGGCTTAAAAAAAGGTACATTTATCTTTGTATTCATCATCACACTGAAGCAACTGCATTAAATACAGCAACAGAAATGAGACTGTTAACAGATGGTGGAAACCACAATTTCCACCATGTCATAAAACTTGACAAAGCCCTTCATTATTGCTTCTTTACTCATCAAATATGTCTGCACTCATCTGAAAAATGCATGTTACATACCACATATTTTTTACTGCATCATACTGTTGCACAACTCCATTGTTTTGGGAATTTTTTTGGGATCATCTTTAGTAATGTAACATATTTTTTAATAAACTCACAATCATTCTACAACTGAAAAAAATCAAGCTGTTTAACTGTCTAGTTTCATGTTAGTCTTCATAAAATCTAGAGAAGAAACATACTAATTTATGAACATATTTTTGAGTTTTGTCTGTAAACACACTTTAAAGTTTATTTCATATTTTTAATCCTCTGTGTTTTAAAATAAGAATTCTTGTATGATACCTATTTCCTTGAGTCTGTAAGACATAAGAGATCTCTAAACCTGGAATACAAAGGAAAAAGAAAAAAGGAAAAAAAATTAAAGGAAAGTCTCTTTGACATCAGTAGAATGTTGGGTGAAAATGTCACACAAAGCATACATCACTGTAATGTGTGACCCTTCCTATATTTTCCAGAGGTTTTATTCTTGAATCATGTTATTGCTTGAAATTACAATACATCAGAATCTTCATAACTAGATGACTCCATATAATCACTACAGAAGTGGTTTTGAGGTAAATCAGAACGAATATTCACAGTCTGCAGAAGGGAATATTTTCAATAAAACACACATCAAGACCCAGATTCCATTTTATAATTTGGAATTATTTGGTGAGTGTGTGTGTTTCTTAATGTATGTATCTTTATGGTAACTTGATTTCTCAGCTCCACTAAATTTAACTAAGTGGCAGTTAAGATTTTGCAAAAGAATATGGCAAGTTATTAAGTTTGTCTAAAGCAGATGCCTAATTTTGGTTAAATTAAGAATTTCTATGTGTATATATTAGGTGGTGTAAATACGTGAAGGGCATAAAAATTATCATTCACTGTCTAATATTACAGTCATTGCTATCAAATTTAGAATGCAACCTTGCTAAATATTTAGTACAGGAAGAAAATACTGGAAAAAATATGACACCAAACAAAAGACAAAGTTGTTAGCCTTGATTAACATCAAAATAGCATTTTACTATGAGCTCACTTTTGAAATAAAATACTGGTATCAACAGATAAAAATTATGTCCTAAATCAGTAAAATGTGAGGCTGTTTTCTTGTTGACTTTTTTATAGTTTTCTCCACAGCAAGAATAATTTTGAGGAGCATTACATCCTTGGAGAAAAAAAACCCACATAAACCCAATAGAATAAATTGAAATGGTGAGACAGAAGTAAGCATTTCTTTATCATTAAACCAGAGGTGGAGTAGAGGTATGGAAAGGGTTACCAAGAGGTGACTGTCTTTGAACTTACTATTTTGTGCTTGGGATCTGCTATGGGTTAATAATTCTACTTAACCTCCTTTGAAAAACTCAGACAAGAGTGATAGCTTTATTTTAAACAAAACCTTAGCCTTTCCCTTTGTCATGATATTGAACAAGCTGAGATGTTTCCCTCCCCCCACCTCAGGGCCTATTGTTTTCACTATCTACTGCTTTCTGATTTAAATGGTTGCCATGGGCTGCATATTTCCTCCTTGGCCATATCCACCAAGGCCAAACTCTTCGACCTTCTTTAATTAGCATTTTTCATCTGTTTTACTATCGCCTTCTTGCCTCTGTCCCAAGTGTGTTTAAAGGGTGTAAAGCTGTTATCATTTTTCTGTGCTTTGTTTCTTTCCCATGCATAGGATAATTGTAAAAAGGGCAACTGTAGTCCAGATTTCATTTAGTAGTGCTTAGAGGTAACACCCTTGTCATAATTACCTGGATGTTTTTTCTTCTTTTCCCAGAACATATGAGACTCATCAGTTGAGGCTAGACAGATAAAGTTCAGGGTTTATTTCAGCTGAATGGGCAAGTATCACACTGTGGTAATATTGTTTTAGAAATAAAACCCTCAACCAGACACCTGTATTTGCAACAGTAGAGTTACCAAAGGTTCAACAGTGTAGTTATCAAATTTATGAAGAATACAGTGCTGTATATACAAGTAAGGTACTGTACTATACACATGGAGATATATATACATATACATAGTATAAACTCTGTCTTTCTCATATATCTACCTATCTATAAAATTGTGTGTATATATACATAAATATGCAAACACTCACATATATTGAAAGGTGTTGTTTTTCAGCTGGAAAGAAATACATCCCTGTTAGATTATTCCTGCTTCAGAAATCATACCACGTTGACAGTTTAATTACTAAGTGTGGATACTAGAAGGTAAGCCCCTTGGGCTGCCTGGTGCCCTTATGCTACCGAGAAAGCAAAACAGATGCTTAAAGCATAATACAGCAGCTAATAGGAGGGAAAAAAAACCCAAACCAAACACACCAGTGCAAGATATGGACATAAAGGCTGCAGAGCAGTGTAATCTCCAGAAGAAATTGTTGCATTTTCAACATGCCTGAAAGTGCAGTGGTATTTGGGATTTTGGTATGAACAAAACTAATTGATCTCAGCTTCCTAACTAGTCTTGATATCCCTCAGAAGAACAGAAGCTTGTTTTCATTAGAGAAAGGATAAAGGCTATTGCTACAAGATTTAGGCATACTTATTTCAAATGGAAGAGATAAGGGAGAAATTTCTATTTTGAATATTGTCAGTGAAAGCAAATGGTTGAATTCAGTCCAGTGGGAAAAAAAAAAATCCCAATTCGTTGATTCTAATGCATCTCCAGTGTTATTTCATTAAAATTACTGTTGTTACATTGCAGGAATTAATTCTTTATTTTTCATTTGAAAAAACTTGCAACTGTGAATAGCCTGCACAGGACCCTATGTATTTTTCTCGAGTACATTTTTTGCACAAGCATTTCTTTCACTTGGAAAATTATAATAATTTAGTAAATACCACTGAGCAATGCTAATATACAGTAACTAAAGGTCTTAAATTAAAATTGGGAAATAATTTCTTCCTTTTTTGTATATATTTTCACAAACAATAACACAAAACTCTAAAGAATGAAAAGTTCTGTGAGAAGCATACTTCTGATTTTTTTAAATAAACAAAGATTTTATTTTATTTTCTTCTCAGTGGTCTAAATTATACTTTTCACTGTCATGTTTTCCCTTCCTATGTACATATGCATGCATTTTTATACATTAGCAGAAGTATAATGAAGACAACTCACTTCCCTTGTATACAGAACTAGTTAAAACTATACAGGCCTGGCCAAGGATTTGTTTTAGTCCAGAAGCTGGTTGCTTATAGAACTGTATCATGAGAGATATCAGGAGAATGAAAAATTCTGTAGATTCCATCTCATATCTTAATATGTATATATTTAGGTGAATTTATGGACATTTTATAAATGTTGATTGCTTCAGATAAAATAATAAATATCTAATATTTGACTGTTACACTGTTAACCAATAGAGTAAAAGATATCTCAACTTTTATACCTGCAGTGTTTTTCCACACTTCTCAAGATCTGTGAAGATGTTTATGTATTACTTTTTTCAATTTGCAATACAAACATTAAATAATTGTAGCATGATGATCTCTTCACACTTTTCTCAATGGATGCAGTAAGCTCATTAAAGGCATTCCACAAATATGAAACTGAAAAAGACAATGCACATCACCCAGTCCTGGAATCTGAGCATGAATATTTACCTTTTTATAAAGACTATAAAAGATCATTAAAAGGGATTTGCTTCCATGCATGGTTCATCACAATATATATTTGGACTGCCAAAATATAAGGTTCTTTCCTTCATTGATCTGTAATCTTGTTTATTATGGCAGATCTTTTAGATACAACTAAATTACAGATCCAAGTTAAAATTTAGAACTGCTCTTGTTAATATAGAATCCTGTTTAGCTATGTGCTGTGAGAAAAAAGTGTTTCCTACCTTCACATTCCTTATTTTATTCTGCTTAAATTTATGTTAATGATTTGATTTAGTAGCAATAAGAAAATAACTGAAAACCAGCTTTATAGCAATCCAAATGCTTGAGCCTAATCCACACTTCCCTGAACTTTCCTCTTTTTTGAGAAAAAGAAATAAATACATATTTCCTGGAACTGGAATAGAAGACATCTGTCACCTGTAAGCATGCCAAAGGACCTTAATAGCTATCTTGCTTGAATTACTCATTTCCAAAATGACAGGGAAAATCTGGTTACCAACTGTATGCAGTGACTGTGCTTTTGTCAGGCCAACCATATCTGACATACAGGTTGTTCTCCTCACCACTCACAAGCTCATGTAGCAGTGTTGAGCTGCTGACTGAAATCTCTTTACTTGCACAGCTGTTGTGGGGCATTCTCCATTGTCACACTATGCTCATGCCACAATGCAGAAAAAAAAGAAAAGGTCTGTTTGGCTGTTTAAGTTTTAGACTATTTTTAATTAATTTTCTCTTCAAAAGGATATAAAATCCAGTCTTACATCATTTTAAAGCAGTAATCAAAGTGTACTTCTTAGATTTTGCAGTGTCACTCTATTTATAGCTGAATTTACTTGCGTGACTTATACTACAGTGGACATTGCAATATTGCATACATTTTAGGAAGGCTATTTCCAGATAAACAAGAGGCACACAGCTAAACAAAGGCAGAATATATTGCAAAATCTGGATACTTCTAAGAAATGTCATAATTTCTAAGAGAACAAGTATACCTTTTTGAACACTTGAGGAAATGTTTGAGAGGAAAAATCTTTATATATATCATTTTTTGACATGAAAAGAAAATTCATCTTTTGGAGAATAATAGATATTTAACAAAATTTCCATTCATAATAGAATCTATAGATATTGTACAAAATAGTAAAATATTGTGATGTTATTGTAATATACATACTCCTGGAGAGTAAATCTCTAACAATAATGTTCCATGTACTAGGGATTCATTTAAGAATTCCTACAAGGAAGCAGTGTACCCATTAATTACTTAATTGATTAATTAAATTATTTGGTCCCAAAGTTATGTCTCCACTTTTGGAGAATACCACTGTGCAGTCTGGACTGAGTACCTGTTACTAGATTTCTTTTCCTAAAGAACATGACTAATTTCATGTGAGGTTAGGAACCTAATAAATGATTTTTGCCTTCTTAACCCATCTGTCATTAGGAAAAAAAGAAAGAGATAATTAGATCTATGATTTCAGAGATTAGGCACTAAGATGTGCTTATACATCTAGAATGTGCAATGTGCTTAAAAAATGGTAGGTCTGTTCTATTAAGTGTTTATTTTTATATCAGAGATAGAGGCAGATGTTACTCCATTCATGCAAGCTGTCAATCCAGGTTTCATAGTAAGATTTAGTGAACATATTACTGTGATTTATTTTGCTTTTACCTAGAGTAGGGGGAATAAATTCTAAATCTAAGTTGACCAGGTAATCTGGTCACAAGGGAGTAGAAAGGCTGTTTTAGCTGCAATGGAAAAGACCTGGGGTTGTGGGAGAGTTGGAACCACAAGCTGGATGTGCTAGGTGTGTGCCTCCAGACATGAAAGGTGGCTTCACCAAAAGCAGACTGAGGACAGTGATTATCATTCCTGGGATGCTCCATTTGCCATGTATGCCCTGATTTGGGACAGGCCAGAGCAGTGCCAACATATTAGAAAGTACCAGTAGCAGTGTCAGTTAGAGTTCTTGGAGCATCAGACATACAAAGAGAGGTTGAGGGAGATGAGTTTCTTTAGAGTGGAGATGATACAGAAAAGGATATTATTATTGCCTTCCAGAACATGAAGAGATGTTAAAAGAAAGATGGAGTCAGATTTTTGTCACAGGTACACACAAAGGGACAAGAAACAACGGGTGCAGAAGAAATTCTAATTTACTAGAAGGGTAAGAAAAATTTGTAATGAGAATGCTTAGGCCCAGAAAGATGGTAAAAATTTGATTCTTGGAAAGATTAAAGGTTAAGGGCCTTCAGGGCCTTGAGCCTGATGTATCTCTGATGTATCTGTCCTGCATTCAAGATCTCCAGAGGTCCTTTCCAATTAAAAGATCTCTGTTTTCTGTAATGCCAATGCTAGCATCTTTTTCCTAGATATCATTTCTTCACTGTTTTCCTTTGAGCTGCCTAGAATGATGGCATAAACTTCTCTGTTGTTTAGCATATAAAGGCAAGTTTTAGCCTCTGTGATGAATATGTTTTATCTGTTTGATTCCATTTTCTATGCTATCATCACTTAAAAGCTTCATGACTGAATGTGGTGGGAATACTGGACAGCTCATGTGTCTGCCTTTGGCAGTGAATGAACATGCTCAGGAAAGAGTTTCCAGATTTTATGGAAGGGCAGGAAGATGTGGAAACAAGTATATAGGAAGAACAGACTGCTTACAGTACAACCGATGATTCTGAAAGCAGAGTGCATAGGAATCTGGGAAGCTACTGAGCTGAGAAAAACTGTACATGAATGCAACTCCCAATATGGAAGAACACAGTGTATATGGAGATTATTTTCTTATAGGCCCCTTTTATCTCTATTCTGTCTTATCTAATTGCTTTGAGTGGCCCCTGTTTCAAAATATATACATTATTCCACTAAGTTTTCTAATAAAATATGGCTTTTTCAGTTCAGAAATACCCTTTAGGTTTTCTTTGGGAAGTTCGATTTGAGGAGAAATTTCAGGGAGGCCTATGGCCATAACAATCCCATGCAGTGCTC
>NW_008671001.1:254203-265495 GCF_000695815.1 Acanthisitta chloris
GGGAGGTGGTGGATTCACCATCCCTGGAGGTTATCAAGATAAGACTGGATGTGGGACTAAGTACCATGGTCTAGTAATCATGGTAAGGTTGGACTTGATGATCTTTGAGGTCTTTTCCAACCCAGCTGATTCTATGATTCTATGATTCTATGATTTTATGTCTTAATCCTTAGTGTTGCTGAAACAATTGAAGATCAAAAGTAATCTCAGAGCTATCAAGAAAAAATAGAAAGTTTATTGTGTCAGCTATTGCAGAATTGGTAATTTGAAAGTACTTTTCCCAAATGTGTTTTCCAAATAGGTTGCTCAAAATTTATTCCAACCTAGAAAAATAAACTGATTACTATTAACCCCACACGTGACCAAAAGTACCTAAAATATTCATCCATGTTGGAAGTGAAAGTGGACTACAGTTATCAACTAATCCCAGACTTTATCTTCTACAGATCTAAGTAATTCATTCCTAAAGAGTACAGATGAATTTTCAACCAGGCTTCTCCACAGAACTAGATTTCATTACCTACATTTAAAGCTTCCTAATTGTCCACATGAAGATTTCCAGTTTTGTGCTATAAAATCATGTAAGCACTAAGCATACAGACTTTTAACTTTTTCCTTCAAACATTGTAAGCAATGTACCATGAAATTCCTTAACATTATGGATCTTAAAAATGCATACCACACTGTCTCATCCTATTATTGTTTTAGCCAAAGATCTAAGAAAAAGAAAATGTTTGAATGGGACATATTAGTTAATAATTTCTTAGCAGTAAAACTACAGTATGAAACAGCTTTTAAGCAGGACTATGTCAGTAAGCTATATTTTTGTTCAAAAATTTCAAAGTAAAATTAAAATACTAGTGGCTTTCTTATTCTTGAATATTTCTTTCCTTGAACATTAACTGGTGAAGTCCTTTGTAAGTAAAAACAGTAGAGGAAGGTATTGAATCCATATCAGTAGTTCTTCGGTGAGTTCCGCTGAAAGTAAAGCATTGACATACTGGCTAATTAAGCTCATCATTCTGCTTTATATTTAAAAGTTGTCTCTCCTTTACAGCATGAGGACAAATACACAATCTAACTTTAATCTTATTTTAAAACTACACAAAATATACCACTGAAACATACCACTACAGGCTTCAACACGAGACAATCTCATGAATAAAACCTCAAGACTCCCAGGGAACACATACGGTCTGAAATGAAATTTCCCTTACTTTACTTTCCTTGCAATCCTGTAATTCGTGTTGTAAAGTGTAAACCTACACAAAACATGACTGAAGTTTAACTCTCAAATTCTAAATGGAAATTCAAATGTGAAGGAATACATAAAAACTGCCTATAATTTCTTCAGTAGGAAAATTTCTAATCCCGTCTTGCTCCTCTTGTCACTTTTAAAATTAGAATCCATACTGTCCTTTGCTTTTGCAAAGGGACTGTTTCTAATAGCTCAGAGACATGCAACAGTACTACAGTCTAATTTCATGTCACATTGCGTATAAAGGACAAGTTATTAATGAAATATGGTTCCCTAACACAAAGTCAGACTTTTAATTTACATTGAACCATTTTTTTTGCTACAGAATTGTTTATACTATACAATAACATATCTCATCATAGTAAATATTTATAATATTTGAGTAAATGTTTGAATTGAGTTTGCCAAATCAAGTAGCTCTATAAATTTCAAAAATTATTCAAACAATTTTCAGCTTACAAAGCACATTTAAAGATATATTCATGTGTGTGCACATGTGTTTTACCTTGCTTTTCCACAGCTTAACTGTCAACTTTATCTATTTGCCTACTGTGTAAAAATGCCACTGTCACAATCATTGTTAGTTCACCATACTTCATGTCACTATCTCTCCTCTGAAACTCTGAACTCTTCCTTTCTTCTTCTATTTTTTGTTGCTTCTTGCAAAAGAGAGAAAAAAGCCAAACCAAAATGAGCACATTCCTCCCAACCCCCCGCCGTCCTCAAAAAAACCCCAAAACAACCCAAAACATAAGGTGCCAAGTTTTATTTTAATCTGATCAAAATTCATAGGTTTCAGATGACTGAAACCACATTATAGAGAATTTTAAAACAAAAGCAAAATTAAAAAAAACAAACCCAAACCAAAACCAGACAAGGCAACTACTATTTTCAATTAATTTCAGCAATAATACTACATACCAGCTGAACATGTGTAAGTATAAGGGAGAAATCTTTCCTTTAGTATTTCTGAACTGTGGATTTTTTCATTTACATTTGTAATAAGGTTATGAATATAAATTGCATAACAAATACAAACTAGTTATTCCCCCTTTTTCTTCCCAATTCTCCTGTGTGTTTTACTAATTGACCCAAAGCACAAACCCAGTAAAGCTAGGAGGTGACTGCAATTAATATCCAGTAGGAGATGGGAACCAACACACACAGAAAAAGACTTCAGAGGCTATTAGCTGAGGAATGGTACTTTGATTTCTAGATTTCATTCTACAATTTAATAGCAAGAGTTTTCTCTTGACCTGGGTTCTTTCTGTTTAAGCAAAAAACTTGCAGTTAGCTTTAGGCTATTTTTGTTTGATTTGTTTTGCTGTGGGTTTGTTTTTATTCCAATCTTTACTCCTTTGGCTGATATTTTTGTTAGTCTTGTCTGTAATATCTAGATGCCCAGTTCTAATCCAGGCATCTAGAATCCCTTAGATGGAAGATATTTCTTTTCCCTTGTCTGTACGAGAAATGTAGTGCATGTAGCTCAGCTGTCAATATCTTCACCACAGACAGCTAAATCCACATTAGATAAACATAATTTCTTGTCTCAGAGCCAGTCCTGACCAATCAGCCTTCCTAGCTGTCCAAGTATTCCTGCAAATCCACCTCAAATCTGCTCTGTTGCTGTCTCCTCCTTTTTTGTTGATCTCTTCCTCATTCCAATTGCCCATCTTCCAAACCGAAATGAATCTTTTCTTATGCTCATTCCTAATTCCCTCGCTTCATCCTGCGAGTAACTGTTATTTCATTGCCACTTTGAGTTTTTATGCAAGCTTTCTGTTTCTTGAACTTTACTAACACTTTTCTCATCTCTATACATGATTGATGCTTTCCTGCCCCCAAAGAAGACTTTTGTCCTAGACTTTTTCTGAACTAGCCTCTTAACCTAAACTTTTATTTGTTATCACAAATGCCTTCTCCTACTTTTTTTTCTCTTCATGTGTTTTATTATACAGGCTACTCAGATGTCCGGAAAGTCAGCTGACAATTTTAATGTGTCTTTAACCATGTAGTTTCACTTGTCAAATTTAAGCTTTGCTTCCCATTTACTGTTCTCTGCCTTGTAAGTTACATATCAGTCATACAAAAAGAACATTTAAAAAATTCTATGCAGGAATTTTTATGTTCTGTAACTACACTTCCCACTTCCAGTCTTTTGCAGTTTCTCATGTTGCTGTAGCTTTTACACTATTAGGTATATTGGAAAAGACAATAATTTTAGTATTTGTGAACTGGTTCATGCTATTACACAGCCTGCTTTAGCTGTTTAATTGTAAAAGACACCATGGTACACAGAAATTGCTTGGCAATTAACTAGTAACATACTGCTATGTTTTAAGGGAATATAGGAAAGGTAGACCAAGAATTGAGTTTAAAATCAAAGCCCTACAGAAGAAACTGGGTTTTATTCCTGAAATAATACTAACTTTTATTGCCAATTGTAATTGTTGAAAATTAAATGCATTCTTCATAAACATATGCATATATTTTACATACAAATAAATTACCCACAGGTGATAGAGGAACTTTCTGCAGGTGTGGCATTTCCTCTATTACAATGTAGTTAAAGTATAACTGTGAAAGAAAAACATCCCTATTCATGCATCTTAGCATGTTCTTAATTCTAGCAACATTGAACACAATCATCAATGAGCTATCTGCAGCATCTCTTTCCTATGTTCATCTGTTGACAAAAGAGTGAAGAACAATTTAAGGTTGAGATGGGAAAAGAGAAAAAAGAAAGCTCTAAAGCCAAAATAATATCATGACCTTGAAAGGGAAACATCCCACCCAGAGGTAAAACAAAAAGATGACGGAGAACCAATTAAGGGATCCACAAATGGGAATAGAGAATATTTTCTTGTACAAAAGGCTAGATAGAATCAAATTGTTTTCCCTTCATATAGAAGAAAAAGATGTGATAAAAACATAGTATGACAAATACATACTAATCAATGGAATAGATGAAATTAATAAGGATTACTGTTCCCCCTCTTTCATGCCATGCTTGAAGCATTTCAAAGACAATGATGGTAAAAGTTGGATTTACTGTCAGTAAACTGCTAAAAGTTTGATGTTGTCTGACAGAAATGTACTCCATTAAGAAAAAGAAATGCTGCAGGAATAAACTGATTTTAGCTAAATGAGAATAGCAATAATTCAGACGTATATATTTGCACTTAAGTATCTGCACAAAAGGGTCTATATGTGAGGGATGAGTCTAAAATTCAATGGCAGTAAAGCAGTAAATGGAGATATGGCTAAGACGACCGAGGGGCGGCTCTGATCACTTTGTTCATCCTAGAGAAGGGAAGACTAGGGGAGACCTTACAGCAGTCTACAGCTTCCTCTTGAAGGGAAGTGGAGGGGCAGGTACCGATGTGGTCTCTGGTGCCCAGTGATAGGGACTGAGGCAATGTCATGAAGCTGTGTCAGGGGAGGTTTAGGTTGGATGTTAGAAAAAGATTCTTCAGCTAGAGAGTGGCTGGGCACTGGAACAGGATCCCCAGGGAAGTGGTCACACCAGCAAGACTGCCAGAGTCAAAGAAGCATTTGGACAATGCTCTCAGGTGGATGGCATGATTCTTGGGGCTGTCCTGTGTAGGGCTGGGAGTCAGACTCCATGATCCTTGTGGTTTCCTCAGGATATTCTGTGATTCTATGGATGTTTAAAGAGTATTCAGCAGATCAATTTTAAGTGTTTACCCTAAGGTAAACTGAGCAACTCTAGGTTATATGGGACTATTTTGACTTCATTGTCAACACTGGGAATGTTGCCAGTAGCTCTCATTTAGATGTCTTCATTGCAGCTGTCTAAATATAGGAATATAATTCAAGAGTTGATTCCCACCCCACTGTATTTGATTTAGCCTTGCCACTCAAACTACAAAATAGGTCACTTGAACAGTAGGTAGGAGACTTTGGCTAGTAGAACCTGAGAAACATCTTAGACAAGTGTAGAGGACCAGACATAAGCATATTCTGTCTCAAACATTCTAACTGTGATAACAAATAAGATGTGAGTGGAGCAGAGAGTTCTGCAGAGGTGGGGCAGCATGTTCTGAGCTAACTTCCTGCTTCACCTGGAGACTCCTGTTCAGGCCCCTCCCACCCATGACTCACTTCCTAGAAGAAGGCTCAAAGGGCTGCTGTGCACATGTGAACTGAAGAGCATGGAAAAATCTGGTTTACATACAAGGCTGCACTAGGTTAAACATAAAAGGGTGCAGATCAGGCCCCTCAGCCTCCTTCTCTTATGCTCTCTCTTTCCTCTCTTTGTCTATCAGTCTCATGCTTTGCCCCTGCTCTGGAATGTCCATGTGGCAGGACCAATGCAGGATCTAAGGACTGGCGATATTCTGTGTTCTCTCTCTTTCTTTTCTGCCTTTCCCTGTTCTTTACTTGGGCAAAGCACAACTATCATGCTTTACCCCTGTACTCCTTCCTGAAGTTTGTTGTGGGAGTGGGGAGATTGTGAAAAGTGGTGTTGTGGCTTGTGAGTCACTACCTTTGAAAATTGCTGCACATCTGGGTTGTGTTGTGGCTTGTGAGCCTGAACCTTTAATGAGTTTGTCGTGGGAATTGGGAACTTACTGAATTGTAGTGTCCTGTACTTTACTGTATAAATTAAATTAGGTGGAGATAGCTTATAGTTCCTGGTCACAGGCAGTTTTGATTCTCCAGAAGAAAGATTTCCAGGATTTCTCAACTCTCATTTTAGGTTCCTCACTTCTAACTTTTTATAGGAACCTTACGAAGACCAGCTTCTTAACATGGAGTTTGCAAACAGTTAAGAAAGTGTAATAAAGGAAATTTTCCATCTGCAGTGTTCAAGAAACTTTTTTCCCTTTTGTTTTGACTGTCATCCTTTTAGTTGAAGTGAGGATAAATTGTTCACGATTTCAGAACTTACACTTCTCGATAGCTGTATTGTTCAGATCATTTAATACCATGTATTCTTGAAATGCTTACAGTTAAATAACAGTATAAATATAATAATATGCTCCTACTCTCTACACCAGTGAGTACTGTACTGTATGCTGTGATCTGATTTTAGGTAAGAGCCTCTAAAAGCATAATTGATCTACTGTTTCTATCATAGGTTAATTTCATGTGCTTTTTTACTATGTAAGAAAACCAAAATCAATAACTCCTTTCTCCCAATTTGATGTCTATTGTATAAATTTAGATTCAGTATACTTAAATTATCTGCTATAGATTTATTTCCTCAGAGACCAATGCATTGAAACTGAAACAGTAATAATAAAACAGTCTTTGGATCTTTTATTTAGACAGAAGAACTTTTCATGTATTAAAAACTGACAAAGAGGAAAAAGTAGTATGAAACTTGAATGTTAACAAATGCATTGAAAATGGATTTGTCCAGAATCTCCAAAATAACTAGGATTTTACTATTCTTGTTGAGCACTTGGGAGAATACCCTAAACCTAATAAAAGAGCCCTTGGCAAATACCAGTCTTGATAACAAACAAGAGGTCCATAAGCTTAATATCTCATATTAGTGTCTTGTAAAAACTCCTGTGTCGAATTTATTAACACCACAATGGAGAATTACATCAATGTCAACATATTTCACCACATTCTATCCTAGTGTATTGAGTTCATTCACTCATCATTATTTGATGAGAATATAGAGAAACAATATTTCTCAGTGGAGTCTTTCAGCCAATTCAATAGCTATACAATAATATTGATGACAGAAAAAGAAAAGTTATCATTCTTTTTATTATTACTCTGAAATAAAAGGAACATGCTTTCAGCACAAAATCCTTGAAGATGATCCAAGATCTAATCTAGCTCTGCCATAATTATGTGGATTTCAGAGATCTCAGTGTATAAACACCTTTGAGGCATTGCCATCATTCATTATCTCTTTATTCAAGCTTCCAGGGAGAGAAAGACATTTCTACAATTTTGCAAAACATCTGTTTTGCCCTGATTAAACTGGGTACTAAGAAGAAAAAAAGAGAAGAAATGGATATTGCTGCAAGAAGATTCTCTAAACATGACAGCCTCCTGATATGTAAAGCACAGGCAAGTATAAACAATAAAAGATACAATTCTAATTCCTGTGAAGTTATTGACAATTAAACACTTGGACAGGGGTTGGGTTGAAATTTAATCCTTGTTCTCTTATTCTACAAGCATATCTTGTCACTTCTTCAATATCATTGCACTGAACTAAATAAAGAACTGAATTGAACCACACAAAATTAATCCACCCTTCCTCCCCTCTGGGGTATTTTGTAGATTAATACTTATCACTTGCACACACGTTGAAATATGCCAAATAGCACTACAAACATGTGGTAATATCATTTCCATATTAGACTAGAGATGATAGATGGCGAATATGTATATACTGGGAAATTTTAGCTTGTCCTTAACAAGACATCTCTGACCTATCAAGATTTTAAGAGTCACAGCTGCCACAGACCAGAAATCCAGTAGCTTTTGTTGGGTAAGTTAGTAAATCATTCTATCTCTGGTATCACATGAATCCCTGAAGTTATCTTTGAATCCTACTTTCCATATGCCTTCCCCCATAAAGAATTATTTTTTTTTGTTTACCTTGACAAATTCTGAAAATGTCTTTCAAGACAGTGTTTTGAGAATTGATGAAGTTAGGTGAAAATGTCAGAGAATTTTTTTTTAATTTCTCAGTAAATGTATCATGAGATAATTTTCTACAAAGAGTAAAATATCTCCAGGAGGATCTAAAAGAGTCCTACATTGCTCCTCCTGTGTTTTCTTAGAAATTATATAATTCTTATTTTAATATCTATATTTTGTTGCCTATTCATATCTCAATTTATGTGTAATATCCATATCTATATTTTTATTTTGCTTAATAAAAGCTCACAGGAAAAAAACTCGGAAACAAACACATGATCAATCCCTAATGCCTTGTCTCTCCTAGATTCTCTTTTTTGCCACGGAAACTCCTTCATAAATTAAACCCAGGCATAGTTCTGGGTGCAAATCACTGCATGGTCACTTCCAAAAAAACTAATATAGATTAAGTTATTTCACTTCTTTTTCCATCTGTTTTTCATGCCTATTTCACAAATAATTTTGCCTTTAATTAAGGAAGGTGAAGAACAGAAGAGATTCCAGATTGAGTTTTAGGATTGTAAAGGAGTGTGACACTTCTCTGTTTACATTTTAAGGATTAGAATATGTGCAGACATCACTCTGTTCAAAGGTCAGACAAAGTCCAGGAGAGATGTTTGTCTTTAGAATAAACAGGCCCATCCTTTCTCTTAAAAATCATAGCTTTCAGTGATCCATGAAGGGTTTTCATAGTGTTCTATTTAAGACCTCTTCTATATGCAATGGAGAAAACTGGAAATTACTACTGGGTGATCTATTAGAGTCAGAAGTATATAGGCAAAGATGTTTTGACTAAGTTTTAGATGGCTAACTTGAGTAAGAAGAAACCTTTGAGTTAGAAGAAGTGTTCATTGAGATGAATATTATCCTGAAAACTTAAATAATACCCACCAAAATTTCCCCATTACCATTTATACTGTAATAAATCAATAAAGTAGAAGAAAGTCAAATATTAAAGTCTGAGACTTCACTTTTTATCAGCATTGCTAGTTTAAGCCACAGGCTTCTTTAGCTCAGTTTATATAGCACATTGAATAGCCTTAGTTCTTTCCATGTGTTTGTACACAGGCTTCCTTCTGTGTTTCAAAGAAAGTGCTAGGGTTGTTCATGCTGAGTTATGAAAGTGAGTCAGGAACATTTATAAGTCATCAACAAAGAGATGAATAAACAAAGTGTTTGCATGAAAAAATATAAGAAACAGCACTAGAAAACCCAATAAGTGACTGAGGTTATTAAAACTGACATAGCACTTAATTAATCTGTCGCCATCTGCCTCTGTATTATTGTTTCCTCCATAAATTACAAGCAAATTAAAGTCCAATGAAATAAAGTTAATCTATGGATTCTGAGCATTATACTACTACCTTTGTAAAGACAGATTAATTGCAAAGGGAAGATTTGCTCAAATTATCTTTTATAATGGATTAATTAACCTGGATCATTATATGCATGCTTATTTAGAATTAAAATAGCATTTAAATGGTTCAGTTTCATTGACTTTGAAATGAATACATCCACTTAGCATTTTTTTCCCCATACTTCAAATTGCACCTTCAACATCATGAGCTAACCTCCTCGTATATCCCCAGGTAGACAAGCTCACTCGGAGTGAAATATATATCTGAAAAACTCCATGCAGCATATGTCCAGTATAGCCTAGGCTACTGGTCAAATAATTCATCTGGCTTGCTATGACTGAGAGGCAGAAATACTTCTCAGCCTGCCCAAGGGTTTACAATGCATGTGTGCCTCATGGACAGGTAATTAAATGGTCACAAAATCCACAAGTGGGTGGATAGAGAAACACTGGCAGCAGGTAAGAGAGAGTGCTGGGGTAGAGGATGTGTCAGGAAGAAGATGTGATAGTGGGGAAAATGTGGTAAGCCATTTGAGTCTTTATTGCACCACCTATTTGATTTGCACACTGCCAAAGCTAGTCACAACATAAGGTCATTCTCTTCTAACTCACAAAGGAATGAGAGGAAAATCAGAGACATATATGTTGCATGGGAAATGAAACAGTTGGTAAGAAGTTGCAGTAAAGTGTAAAACAGCTGTGAAAAATATATCTGATAAAGAGGGGGGCAAAAGAAACAAATCAAGAAAACCTGCAGGGAGTGAACAAAATAAAGTAAGAAAACTTATTAAAAGGCTTGAGGAAGGCATCACCCTATGAATAATGATTATGAGTAATTGCTCTCTACTTCAGAGGAAAGGAGACATGCAAGCTTGAAAAAAGTCATAAAGGAGAACTGTGAAGGTGGTAATACATTATTTTCTTTTATTAGCAAGAAGCAAAGAAAAAATCCTGTTTAAGGAAGCAGTGGGAAACATTTATTTGAAATTGAGTTTTTAATGAACTATGCTGAGGAAGAATGTAGGATTCATACTATCACAGACAATGTTCAAGGTTGACATGCCCCGGATATACAATTCAGGCATCTTTTCATAGTGAACATCATTCCTGAAGCCCTAATACCAGTTTTGATCAGTGGCTACTGCCCCTATATCTTCTGCCTCTAAAAGCATGCTAAATGATTCTGTAATACACACACACTGAAGTTACCTTTTCTTTAGCAGGTATGCAGTATACATTGTTTGTGTTGCAGATCTCACTTGGGTTACAAAATTAAAGAGTTTAGTTACAGTCTGTGCCTATGTACTACCGAAGTCAATGGAGTTCTATCAACTATCAAAGGCTTCACTGAGTAAGAATCTGTTCACTCTCTCAAGTTTTCCTCAAAATGTTGTACTATTCCTTCAACTATTTTATACGAACATGGTTAGACTGACATGACTGAAAGCATGGTAAATATACACAAACTTTCCACCATAATCAGTGGTATCCTGCCACACCACAGTAGGATTAAGAATTAATTACTCCTACAGTATTTTAATGTTTATCATCAAATGGTCCACTTAACACTACAATTTTTTCTATTTGGTAAGAATACATTCCAAAAATTCAGCAAGAGCTTTGGACTTTATTTGTACTTGGTCCATTAAAATTGTCATAGAAATCTTTTAAGCATCTCTGAGAAAAATGAATAATTAGGTCTATTTGTTTATAATAGTTTTCCCCATCAGCTTTCTGTCTCTTTCCCCTCAAAACAAGACCTATGGGAGCACTTAAATCTCATTAATATTAGCACTTTCATGGTGAATAGAAGCTGTACTCTCTATGTTGCCCCGAGGATAGTGTTCTATTATATATTACATCAGTTACATTCAGAATTAAGCAATTTTCTGTTGTGTTAACACATAAAATTTAACATAGGAGTAAGTATGATTAAATAATGTTATATTTGTTCTCTCAGGTGACTTGCTTTGATCTAAATCCCTTGCGTATGAATAAATGTGAAAATTTACTACCCAGGTCTCTATTCTCATTTTGAAAT
>NW_008671002.1:0-4433 GCF_000695815.1 Acanthisitta chloris
TTCTCTGTTTGCAAACAACAGGTCTAGAGGGGCCCCAGCCCTGGTAGGCTCATCTACCAGCTGAAGTAGGAAATTATCCTCTATGCACTTGAGGAGTCTCTTAGATTGCCTTTTCTCTGCTGTATTAAATTTCCCTCAGACATCCGGCAGGTTAAAGTCACCCAGAAGAACAAGGGCTGGCAATTTCAAGACATCTGCTAGCTGCATGTAGAGTAAATCCTCACCCTCATCATCCTGGTTGGGTGGTCTGTAACAGACTCCCACCAAGATGTCAGCCTTGTTGGCATTTCCCCCCAGTTATGATCCACAGGCACACAAGCATTTTGTTACTGACCTCAAGCTCTACAGCACTGAGAGACTCTGACATACAGAGCCACCCCTTCACCCCTCCTACCCTGCCTATCTTTCTGAAGAGCTTGTAACCATCCACAGCAGCACCCCACACATTTCTGTGATGGTGACTACATCATAGCTTTCCTCCTGCACAATGGCCTCCAGATCCTCATGTTTGTTACCCACACTGTGTGCGTTAGTGTACATGCACTTCAGCTGGGATGATGATTTAGCTCCTAACTCTGGCTTCCCACCCTGAGGCTCATCTCTAGAAAGCCTGGTTTCCAGCCCATCCCCCTTCAAACCTAGTTTAAAGCCCTCCTGATCAGCTCTGCTAACTTATGGGCTTACAGTTCTTTTACCCATGCTAGAGACATAAAGCCCATCTGACTCGAGCAGGCTTGGCAATACAGAATATGCCCCATGGTCAACAAACCTGAAATTCTGCCTGTAGCACCAATCTTTTTGCTATCTATTGATACAGTGGGTATTCCTCTTCCCCTGCTCATCCATCCCTTCTACTGCAGGCACTGATGTGAACACCACCTGTGCTCCGGTCCCATTAACTAGTCTGCCCAGTTTATTGAAGTCCTTTTTAATTACCCTGATGCCTCTTTCATTGATATCATCACTGCCAGCCTGGACTACTAGCAGTGGGTAGTAATCAGAGGGCCGAATGAGCTCAGGGAGTCTCCTACTGATATCCCTTACCCAAACCCTGGGTAGGCAGCACTTCCCTGTGGGATGGGTCCAGCTAGCATATTGGTTGTAATTTCCTTCCACAGAACCACATGAAGCTTGTGCTGTCCCTTGCTTCCTCATATTGCAATTTGTGCTACTGTGATGAGGGTGTCATGGATATGTTTGTCATATTAGGAACACACATTAGGAGTCACAGCATCATTTTGCTTCTGTTGCTTTGATGAGGCCATTCTGGTGTGTTGCCTCTCCAGCACCATTGAGTTTTATAACTTCAGGGAGGCACTTGAACTGTAGGCCAGTCAGTATTATGAAACTTGTAGGTTCCCTTTCTTCCTTGGTTTTTAGAATCTCTTATATCTCAGTGCAGGTATAATGCTTCGTTGATTTTTTGATAGGGAAAAAATTCTTTCTCTGACTATATGCCAGTTACAAGGACTCAAAACCCTTCATTATTATTTTTTTCCTAATGTTGATGAGCACAGTCTATCCTGCCCATCTATGCTTTCAGTATTTATGGTTTACATGAAAAAGTCATGGCCTGCAATTGTAGATTCCTTTGGGGTGGAAACAGGAAACAACTGGCCAGCTGCAGTGTGGGAAGTGATGTCACTTACAGCAACTTAATTCCAGCAGCAGTTGCTCCCTTTAGGTCTCTTTCAGACTGAAAATGGACAAGGTATTTGAGTAAGTGGCTTAACTACCCAGTACAGCTATTTGCCATTGCCATATTGAGATCAATAGTGTCAGTTTCAAAGAGAATGAAAAAGGTGATTTTTGTGTATAATGAGCAAATGAAGCTGGTTGTTAACTGTTTAGTTTTCATGTTGCAGAGGTTGACTAGATGGCATTCAAAACCCGTATCTTGGAAATACGACTTCTTGGGCTGGATGGATTTCCACGCGTTTATTTTAGTAGTATCTCATGCACACTTTCTAAACATAGCTAAAAATGGTCTTTTGTGTTTCCTGTCATTATCAATGAAAGCATTCATTAAGATTTTGGTCCACTTTATTGCAAATAAAAATAAAATCTGACAAATTGTAAGTAAACCCTTTAGTGTTGGAAGCTGATGGAATAGGGCAAAAATTAATTTTTTTGCGTGAAAAATCTCATTAAGCGGATTCGTGGAAATAAAAGCAGTTGGCATCTGAGTCTGTGATGTATGCTGTTCATCACTTTGTCGTTGTAGGCATTCAGCCTGGTCTGTTCATGCTGCTTGTGCGAGCCAGGTTCTTTACAGGATCTGTGTTAGCCTACCTAGACAACACAAAGATCAATGGGATCTGAAAGGAAAAACACCCTGCTTTTCTCATATGTGATAAGAAAGCTAATACAGATCAGCTGAAACAACATGATTTTCTGAATCTATTTTTTTCCCTATATGTAGCTGTGTCCTCTAGAAACTGCAAGGACAAACCAGGGAAAACTTAGAAAGGGCACTCACAAAAACCATTAAATAAAGTGCATGAAGTGTTACTTATGACTAAATTATATTTCACAAAATAAGCAAACACAGAATCCTTTCCAGATGCAATTGCGAGGCATTGGCTCCTCTTCTCAGAACACTTCAGTTTCTAATTTTAACAGCAGGGAATAGCTTCAAGGTATGAAGGAGAGATAATCAATTGAAGTGGGTGATTTGAAAAGGCCAGAAGAAGCACTGGCTAATTCCCCTACATTAAATGTGTAGTAGACTTTCTAGCTTTATGAGTCCTTCAGTTTTATGGAAATACAAATATTACTGCCTTTTCTTTTGGGCCAGAGACTGGTAATTTTGATTCATTACTGACTGGCACTAAGGATGTCTAATCATTGCATTTTCTGTGCTTGATTCTGACTGAATTAACATGAGAAATCCCTTGAGAATTACCTTTCTTTTCTTTAAATAAAATTATATCATATCATAAAGAGGAATTTCATCTACTGCTTAATCTATATTATGAACTTCTATCAATTTTGCATTTCTATGATATGCCAGCTATGATTAATATTTTATCAAGGAATAGCTGTGTTCCCTGTAATAATTTATAGAATTATGTATCCAACTAGATCAGTAATTAAATTCTTCAGTTTCAAATGGAGTAGAAGTTGGTAATATAGGCAAATAGATGTATATTGCCATCGTAAGAATTTAATAAGTCCTTTTTTTATAATAAATATGCATTGTATTCACACGTGCACATTGAACAGTATTTCATTATGATACAAGAAAGGGAGAAAAGCATCTCAACCATGACTCTGACTCTAAAGCAAGAACTGCATAGATTGATACAGCTGTGAAAATATTGCCTTCACCTGTACTCTCCACCTGCAGGGTCAGACATCTGAGATGCTAGTGCAGATGTTCCTGAAGCACTGTAGTTAACAGGATAATGTTTTAACATAAAGTGGCACTTCATCCTAAAAAGATGTGGTTCAACTCTCTTCAGTTCCTTCGCTGAGTCATTAGTGGCTCAGAAGTCACTCAATGGAGGTTGAGACAGGTAACTATGGCAGTAACCTGAGCAGCCATCTGAAACTCTGTCATCTCTGAGACATTCTCCAGCCATGCTATCTGATGTTATGGCTAAAATCCGAAGAAATGTGTAAGCCTTGTTTTTTCTCTTTTGCAACAGTTCAGAAATCCTCAGTTATCTCTAGGTATGAGGAAATTATTAGAATAGTGATAGTCTGAAGTTCTTTCACAATATCTCTGACTATCACCCTTAATATCTCTTCATCCAGAATGAGATACCCTTTGGATTTCGTTATCTCCTCCTTAATGATAATGATGTTTAAAATAATGCAGCTCACTTATTTTTTGAGCCATGTGCTAATCCTGCTGATGGGTTTGCCCTTTGTTTTGTGTAATGCTAGAAGAGATAATCTCTTGGCTATTAACACCTCATTTGGGTCTGTCAGGGAAACCATCTAACAAGCTATTTTCCATAGAACTCATTAGGGAATTAGTTATTCATGTATTAGAGAAGAGATTTTTTCATATAGTAAAATCTGAAAATCCACTAATATGGGGTGCAGTTCTTGAAAATAAAATGTTGACACTGCAGCCAAAGGAAAAATATGAAAATGTTACTCATACATTTTTAGAAATTCGCATTTTATGTTATGTGGTATTTTGGTACTTCGGTAAGATAATTCCTCCACTCTGTTCAAATTACTAGACTAGAAGAGGAAAGCATGCCAGTAATTTTGCATCCTTAATTAAGGAGCATTAGACTGAACTTGTCGTATTTTGTCACATGATTTGAGCTAGAAATTGCACATTTATTAGCTAGTGGAAAGTGATAGGTCAGTTGTAAGAGTGGTTTAAAATTTGCCTACAAAAGGGTTTCAGAATGAATTCTCATTCTGGGTGTATAGTTGCTTTCCCTTGAAAATGACCAATATAAAACACTGTA
>NW_008671002.1:4485-16135 GCF_000695815.1 Acanthisitta chloris
GCATGAAAATATATATTTCTAAGGGCTCCATTACTTTTTCCAGACACATTTCATAGGACTTTTTCTACATTTTCAAGGTGCAAAGGAGGGGAAAGGTCGAGTAAACAGGCTTCACAATTCCATTAGGTCTATTATATTTCCCCACTTTGCATAAATGCAGTTTTCATAGTTTGAGAGAAAGAAAGAAAATATATGAACCTGTATTTTCTGACAAAATACATTTTTTTTTATTATTATTTGCAATCTAAAGCCTTCATTTAGCCAGAGCCTGCTCGGGATGAAAGGCTCATTAAAAGCTTCAGGTATAAAAGCTCTCCTGTGTGAGACTGAGTCTTGCTGAGAAAAACCTAGTGTAGCTCGTAATAATTCTGCTGTGCCATCAGACACTTCTCTCTTACTCCTTGTGCTTCGTGGCCTCTTGCAGCCCCTGGGGACCCTAATTTCTGTTCCTTCTCTGAAGCGGTGATTGTCACACTTGCAGCAAGTGCAGCCACAGAATATGGGACTGTGGTAATTGGTTAGATCAGCCTAGAGTGTATATTCTCTTGTCAGCATGTCACCGAAATTGGGAATAAAACTCCTTAATACCAATGTAGTATTAAGAAGCAGCATTCCTTTATTGTAGCATTAGATGCACGGGGGATAATTCCACCTAACATGCATCCTATTCCTCACAACAGCTAAAGTTTATATTGTCCTATTTCATGCATATGCATAACTTTTCCAGGAACAATTATACATATTTAATAGATTAACATATTTCCTAGAACTAATTATATTTGCGTAGTGATTATGCATGCGGGTTAAGTCCATGAGGGGCTTTGCTGGGGCTCTTTGATAGTCGTGTGTGACGAATATTTTCTAAATCTATACATCCATAGCTTGATCTTGATGTATAAATTTCCAAATAAGGAAGTATTTCAGTGGTCTCGCCAAATGTCCAAGTAATCTTGAGTAGGACAGCCTCTGCAGTTTCCCCAGGTTTCAGTCATCCTTTGTTCAGTCATCAGCTTCAGTCCCATAGGGTGGAGTTTCAATTATGTGTTTAACACTTTCATTGTTCACAGAGTAATTACTTTGAACATTTAAAAAATTTTGTGGTGTTTTTTAGTTTTTGATGAAACTGTCAAAAAAATATTTTAAAGCTTTAAAGCCAACAAGCAGACACTACTAGCCTAGTGTTTAAGTAGCAGCACAAAGATATATATTAATCTTCAACAAATAAAATATTTGTTTAGTCATCAAAATTTCATCTGTGTCATCAAAATTTCATCTGTGTCATCAAAATTTCATCACAGCTGTGACTGGAATTAGCCATCACAGTGATTTCCCCCACTAGAAAAAAATTACTACAAAAGTTTCTACTTTATGGCTTCATACAGATACAAATACCATTCTTAAGTATTTCTGGTAGCAGTAAGCCTTGAATCCAAACACACTTTTTGTTCTAGAAAGGAGAAATTGTAATAATTTCAAGATAATGCCTCCATGACAGCTGTGAAAGTGGAAGCTGAAACTAATAATCTTTCCAAATTTTTGCTCATTCGCTATAGTCCTTCTCTCAGTCCTTGTGGGCAATGTCTACATTTATTTAATTCAGCTTGCAGCCACTGGTCATGCCCTATTCAGCCCTGGGGGCTTATCACATACAAAGTTAAAAGAGACTTATATTAAATTCTAGCAAGGGTAAAAGTGCAGAAAGATTAATTCAGTTACTAGGATCTTCATCTGAATACAGGAGAGCAGGATTTAGAAGAAACTTTGTGGTGTTTTAAAATTAGAGAAGAGAATGATAAAAAACTCTGATGCTACATTTTGATTCTAATATTATTTTAACTATAATACTGGAAAATATTCCAGTACAAACATTTTCAAATATCCACAGCATGTCTTCATGGATTTATCATATTTGAAGTTCAACATCCCAACATTAGAAACCACTCAGGAGCTGGGTAATGCTGTATTTGGCAGCATGTTACACAGAATGCTGTAAGTATCAGAGCCATGTATACATCCCAGATAACACTGGTATCTCGAATGTGAGAACAAGATCAGCCAGCTCCCACCTGAGTCTACTGACCTGACTGGATGAGTAGTACTGTTCCATTCCCTTTTACAGTAGTATTGAAAAAATATTTTAGCAACTCGCTTAAAGTCATCCGTGTATTTAAGCACTGAAATTGGCTGATGATTGTCTGGTGGAGAGTCTGGTGAAATAATCAACTGGTATACATTGCCAAGCTACACACAGTGATTGTCCTGAAGCTTTTCAGTCTTTGCAGCAAACTAATATAAGGTAAATAAATGACTGGAAAACTGAGTGCAGAAACTTGCTGTGAACACTCAGCCCACAGTTACTTTGCCAAAACTCAAGAGATTTTAAAATTAGTAGTTAGTGCACAGCTGGACAAGAAACTCTCCAAATAGAACAGAAAAAGTATGAAAGTGAAAGGGATAAACAAACCATAAAAAACTCTGGGGAAGTAACTGTGCAAACACAGGACAAAAGAGACAAACGGAGTAATAGAATCACAGAATCATCTAGTTTGGAAAAGACTCATAAGATCAAGTCCAACCATAAGCCTCACACCACCAAGTCCACTGCTAAGCTAAGACCTTAGGTAAATACCGCATTTATACCTCCAAGATTGGTGACTCAGCCACTTGCCTGGACAGCCTGTTCCAATGCTTGGCAATTCTTTCAGTGAAGACTTTTTCCCTAATATCCAATCTAATCCTCTCCTGAAATATAAAACAGATCAAGACCTGTGTCCACTAAGGAGAAAAATGTAATTGGAAAAACTCTACAAATGACATTGTATTCAATAATTATCCCTAAAAAAATAAAACCATGAAGATCTTAAAATAAGAAGAAAATTAAATCAGTGGCTGAGAAGAAAAAAATCTTTGATGTCTGTGGCATAAGTATCATGCAGAAATATGAAAGAAAATGATTAATAAAACTCAGAAGAGGGCTAGATGCAAAGACAAAATTTAAGAAACTGAATGGTCAATAACTGCTTAGCATACAAGGTTATTGGCTACAGACATTTTATCTGGCCTTTGAAAGTTCCATTTCTTTTTATACAAGCAGAATCAACTTAAAGATGTATAATAGCATGGTCTTACACCCACACAGTAACTTCTAAATGGCAATGTTGTAGAAAAATATGTGGAATAATTTATGATAACATTAGAAACAAAATCCACTGCTTTCAGCTCAATCAAGTAGATTCAAAAATCTAGCTCCACTAATCTTTGAGCAAATGATTCATATGCTACCACAGGATTACAGAATGATTGAAAGTGGCCTATGGATATCATCTTGTCCAAACTCCCTGCTCAAACAGGGTCCCCTAGAACAAGTTTCCTAGGACCATGTTCAGATGATTTTTCAATATCTTCAGGGATGGAAAGTCTGCAATCTCTTTGGGCACTCTGTGCCAGTGCTTAGCCACCAGTGATACAGGTGTGGCCTCACCAGTGCTGAGTAGAGGTGAAAGATCATCTCCCTTGACCTGCTGGTGACAGTCACCCTAGTGCAGCCCATAATAGCATTGGCTTTCTTTGCTGCAAGGGGGTGCTTCCAGATCATGTGCAACTTGGTTGTCCCTTTCTGCAAAACTGTTATCCACCTGGTTGGTCTTGAGTATGTACAGATGGATGGAGTTGTTCCTCCCCAGCTGTTGGACTTTACACTTCCCCTTATTCTTCTTGTGGCAAAGTATTTTTGAAATATTTTTTAAGAACTAGAGTATCTTTCAAATTGGGAAGTAGATGACCTCAGTCATTTTAGCAAAAGTCTCTCCCGCTTGAAGTACTTATGTACTAACCAAGAATGTTTGATATCATTATAAAAGAACGTTAACAGGACTAACATGGATTAGATGTCTGACTGGCCATATGGAATAAGGACAAAGAGACAGCATGGCAGAAATAATGGTACCTTTCACTCAGGGTCCTATTGTTCTTTCTAAAATTAAATTAATTAATCATAGAAACATGGAATGGTTTAGACTGGAAAGGACCTTATAGTTTATCTTGTTTCACTCCTCCTGCAGGAACACCTTCCACTGGATCTAGTGGTTCAAATCTCCATCCAGCCTGGCTTTGAACACTTCCAGGGATGGGGCATCCACAACTTCTCTGGGCAACCTGTTCCAGTGTCTCACCACCATTACAGTAAAGAATTTCTTTCTGATTTCTAATCTAAATCTACTCTCGGTCAAAATCCATTGTCCCTTGTCCTGTCACTACATGTCCTTGTAAAAAGTCCCTCTCCTGCTCTCTTGTAGCCTTCTTTTTTGTACTGGAAGGCCTCAAAGACTTTTCCCCCGAGGTTTCTCTTCTCCAGGCTGTACAATTACAACTGGATTTGCTTCAGCAGGTCCACATTCTTCTTATGTTGGAGATCTTGGAGCTGGATACAGCACTCAAGGTAGGGTTTCATAAAAGCAGAGTAGAGGTGGCGAATCCCCTCCCTCAACCTTCTGGTCATACTATTTTCAATGCAGCCCAGGATTTGGTTGGCTTTCTGGTCTGCAAGCACATATTGCTGGGCATGTCGAGCTTCTCATCAGCCAACACCCTCAAGTTCTTCTCTTCAGGGCTGCTCTCAATCCATTCTCCACCCAGCCTGTACCTGTGCAGGTACAGAACCTTGCCCTTGGCCTTGTTGAACTTCATGAGGTTTGCACAGGCCCCACTCTCAGGCCTGTCAAGGTCCCTCTAGATGGCATCATTTCCCTCCAGCATGTTGACCACACTACACAGCCTTTAATCTTATTAGAAATGTGCTTACACTTTCCACTCAGCTGCACAAACTCCCCAGAATTCAGCTATGTCACTGCATCTCAATGAGAACACCAGTCTAACCGTAAAGCTGTTTTGGCTGTTAAAGTCAGTAATGCTACTGAAGAATGTTGCAAAAGAGAAATAAAATGTATGACCAGTCCTGTCCAAATGAAAATACAGTTCCACAGAAGGTCTTGTCATAATGCATGGTGTGAAGATGTGGCCTGTAGTCCCAAAAACATTACAGTAACCAATGATGAAAGAAATAACCAAGAAAAATGAATCAGTCAAGAGTCAAAGCCTACAACAACTAACAAGCTAAGACTCCGAGAATTAAAAACTTGGTAGCTTAAAAATCAGACTAGTTCTATGTGTTGAATAATAGCAAATTATATGTGTCAAAAATATATCTACATCCAAACACCATGGAGGATGAATGTTTAAGAATAATATTTTAATATTTAAGTGCAGACAGCCTGGAGAGGGTCCAAAGGAGGCTCACAAAGATAATCAAAGAGATGGAGAATATGCCCTAAAAGGAAAAACTGAAAGAAGGCTGGGGGGGGGGATGTCATCACAGTATTCCAGTACTTAAAGGGCAGCTTCAAATAGTACATAAGTTCTCTCCTCACAACAAGCCTCATGGAGAAGACAAGGGGCAATGGGTATGAGTTGCACTGAGAGAGGACTCAACTTGATATAAGAAAGGATTTTTTACCAGTGAGAATAGTTAACATTGGAACAACTTCCTTGGAAAGTGGTAGAGTCCTCATTGCTGAAGGTTTTAAAGATCCAGTTGGACAGAGTGCCAGATAATCTGATCTAAACTCTCTTTTCCATGAAAAGTTGGACAAGATGATCTTTCAAGATGCCTTCCAAGCTGAACTGGTTTGTGAATTTATGGTTCTATGATAATATTGCAAATGCCTTGCATAGGTGTATGCATACAGGAAAAGAAATAAAATCAGAAGTGGAGCATGGTGTAATGTACATCTGATTAAATTTGGTTAGTAGGACAAAATATGTATTTGTTTAAGGACTGCATAAATAGTCTTACACTGGATCTTCAAAATACCACATCATGAGGTCAGTCAGCATTAGGAGAATTGTCTTTTGTTACAAAAAACCTGTCCACCAATTTAGAAACATTGTCTATAAATAAGACACCAGGCACTGTAAAGCAAAAGAGCAGTCCTTTTAAAGGTAAAGGAAATGTAATTTATTTCCAAACTAGTTAACTAGTGTCGAATAACAAAAACCACAAATGTAATGACAGAATCTGAACTACATGTGTAAGCTATAATAATCATATTGAATTTTGTAATCTTGTGCAATTATGATAGAAGGCAAGTGAAAAGTAATAGCTTTTTACTGGAGGCAAATACCAGGTCTTGAATGAAAAGCAGGTTCACAGATCACTAGCTAGAAATAGTATCCCAGGACAGTAGAAAAATAGCTTCAATGTTGCATTGCCTAGGCTTGCGCTTCTCTTTAGTGCATATACATTGAGTAAGGAATCTATTTGTAGTAGATCTGATTTACATGCCAATAAATTTAAATTTTTGTTTTCAATTGAAAAGCTAAAAAGGGAGTATAGTGTACTTTATAGAAAATGACAACTATAGAGCCAGTAATTGCAACATAACAGATGAGAGGGGGAAATGCAGGGAGAAAATGTTACTGCTAAGCACAGGAAACTTAGCAAAGCCAAAACATGATTCTGCAGAATATAATCTACTATCAAGTACAGGTTTTAGATCCTGAGGTTTCTGATCTTTCTTGCAGGACCTTCTAGAGGAGATAAAGTCACATAACCTCCCTTCTCTTCCACTGCATTACTTATTTAATGAATGTATTATGTTTAAAACAGGTAATGTGTCTCAACATGTTTATTATCTACTACTTGTAAAACGGCTCAAGACATACCTTTGACAGTATGCCCAAGCAAATAACAGTTGCTTGCTAATAGCTTTCTTCTGTATGTCTTAAACAACTGCTAAGAAAAACACAAGCCTGAGGGCCCTCTAAGCATCCTCTTTATTATTATTTTTTAATAAAATAGTGTATACTTTATGTTGGCAAGTTACCTTAGCTTGTTGCAATTTACCCCAAAGCACAACAAAAACTACATTTTCACTAAACCAAACCCGATGCTATGAATAGCTATTGTACTGATTCTTCACATAGAAGGGGGTTCTTTTACCCAGACATGATGATTTTTAAGTGTGCAAATGTACTCAACTGCTGAAATCATCTAAGACAGAAATCTAGTTTAGGATCCTTATAGGGAGAATTCTGTTATTGTCTCAGGTGATACAAATGCCCTCTCCTACTTTCTTCTAAACCTGCTTCTTTTATCTGTTTGGACTTGAATTAGAGAGTATATCTGGATAACAGTGTATTTGAAAGTTTTTTTCCCACTGCAAAGCAGTATTTCATACTTAGCAATTTGGACACAGAGCTATTCTTCTGATTATTTTCTGATGCGTAAGGATTGGGCAAACAACAGACAGCATTGATTATTACATACTTTATCTGTGATAGGAATCATATAATTCAGCTAAACTAATTCTACAATGAGTTGATTGTAAACTTAACATTTCATAAAGGCTGAGCTACCTCTCCATTAATGACAGAGACACCACTAAGATAATTTCAGTCCATTTTCATTGCCTCTTTCACTTTGTTTATACATCTTTCTGAAGACAATCCCAGTAGCTGGTAATATCTCCCAGGGATTAGCACCAACAACACAACAGAGAGTTCTTTTTCTTAAGATAGCAATTCTTGTTTTTTATTTAAAACCATAACTTGTGCATCATTCTGGAAACTATTCAGACATTTATTGTCATATGTATTGTAACTCTCTTCAAAGAAACCTGTATCATTCTGTTCGTTTTAATGTGGTGAATACTCCACACTGAAGCACAAACATATAAATGGCCAGGAATCAAAATTTTCTGATATGAGCTTTTAGTGGACAACTGTCTTTAAATTTAAAGATAATAGTCTGTTTGATCCACACTTCAATGCTTGTCATGACGTAAGGGCTAACCACACACGTCTGCATGCCCACCACTTTTATTCAGCTAGTTCTTACTTATATTCAGTGATCAATTGGAGTGGAGCAACAATAAAGACTTGTATTCTTCAGTGTGTCTGGACTTTAGTGAATATGGCTGTAGTAACACAATCCTGAACAGCAAAGCTAAGTACAAGGATTAGCCAGCTTTGACCTTTGCTGCTATGAAATTTGCAGACAGACCATTCCCAAAGGAACTGATTTTTCTAGAAGAGTCAGGAAGCCTTCCTTGTCTGGATGGAATTATTCTGCTGGAAGATAAATATGAAAATACTTTCCTGAGCAGTTGGTTCAGCTGTAGAGCTGAAGTAACAGGTAAAGAGGGGCATTGTTCTGAAAGGTAAACTCTCTCAGATCAATAAACTACTTCCTCTGAGTTTAATTGATAAAAAAAATACACATTCTTTCTATAAATAGTGAACAAGCTTAGCCTGCTTTCAAAGAAACTAGCACATTTTAATCAGAGGTCAAGATTAATCATATCCTGTAATCTGGGGCAGTTCCACTGTGATTTGTTTTATTGGCAGAATCCAGGTTCACCACAGACCAGACTACATCTGAGTTGATTAAACAGCACTTGCCTGTTGGCTACAGAAACTAAAACATCTGTTTAGTGTAAACTTTGTAGAAAATTATTTTGCCCCACTGATGACTGCTTAAGTGCTACTTCAGTCTTGTGAACCATGAAAGCATTTAGACATCACACTGCATAGTTATCTGACAGAGGGAAGGAACATCTGACCACTGCACACCTGAAAATCCAGTACTGTTCCGGTGAATATATACATTTGAAAGAGAAATTTGTAAGAGTAGGCCAGAAACACCTGATCCTTTTGCTTGCTTATTAGACAGTATATAGATAAGCACCTTGCAGCAACAAGAAATATTGACCATTAGATGAATTCATATTTGTCGCATGGTTATGACTCCTAATTTTGACATATTGGCTATTTGCTTTTACTTTACGTTTATACATTTTCATTTTGATGTGCATAAATTTTTTAGTTACTGCTTGTTGAGGCTGCACAAAAATGAAGAGTAATGATGAGTGTAAAGTTGTCTGTTCAATATTGCAAAATTTGGGCTACACCTACATTTCTCCCATCCTTTATGGGGTCTGAACAGTTGTCTCATGACATTTGAATTATATTATATGGCTATTATAAAATATGTATCATGTAGCACAATTGGTAGAAGTTTTGTCAAAGTTTTAGGTTTGCTAAGGCAGAAGATGAGGCCTTCAATATTCTGCCAGGGAAGATAGTAACGAACCTTTTTATGTCTGCTTTTATGTCATGCTTTCTGGTCCCATTATTGTTTTTTAACACTCTACAGGCAGATATCTGTTGATGAGTAGCAGCTTCCAAATTGCTGGAATTTTCAAATCTACTCAATAATTTCTGAATTGAAATGGTATTTACATGCACGTCTGCTTGCTTTCGTGCACCTCCTGCCCCAAGATACCACCAACCAATCAGTGTCCCTACTTACTTTAGGATGGCAAATTGCTCAAGCTCAGAAATATTCCACTGATTATGTGGGACTCCATCTATTTGTGGAAAAAGAATAAGGAGACACCAAACTCTCTCTAAGGGTGGAACCTTGTCTGCTAAATGTATTCAGGACAATTTGTTATACAAAGGCTTCTGGGCACCAAATGCAACTGTCATTATCACTTCCATAGCTGGAAGAGGAGGCTGGGTTCTTCTCCTGATTTTACTGCAATAATCTAGCTAGAGCCCTCTGGTAGGAAGCCTGTCTCTGTCATTTTTGCGCAGGAGCATGAGGAAAGAAATTGCCTCCAAATCGCTGAATCTCTGCAATATTTTGAACACCAGCCCTGGACTGGACTACTCTCATTAAGCTGAGGCACTCAACAGAAAGACATGAATCACAGCATTCAGTGAAAACAGAGCAAAGACTCCTGATCCTCTCCGCTTTATCTGGGGAACCCCCAGGCACTGGAATTCTGGGATTTGGCACACAATGTCACTGCTATTTACTCAAGATTTTGTTACAAGTCTGCATGATTTTCCCCAGAACAGGAAGCAGAGTGTCTGTTACTCTCTTTACCAGGCTATAGTGTCAGAAGATTTCCTACTTCCCTTGTGCTCGTTGCACCTTCACCTTCTTCCATATCAAGTCTAAAGGGATTCTTTGCACAGAGTATATCTAATTAGCCTCACATTGCACTGCTTCCTTCCAATGTCAAAGTATCATTAACCTTCATAGGTATTGACCAAATGTTAACTCAGTTTTTTCAGCATTATTTGAGACAATTATGTTTGGTTTAATGAGAATGAACCTTTTATTGGTATATGAGAGAGAAGAGAGAAAAGGCATGAAGAAAAAGGGTTACAAATTCCTAGCATTCCTAAATGACTTGTGTGAAAAGAAAGAATTTACAGATTGACATAACCTTGAATTAATGGAATCTCATCTTGAAGATTTTATCTAGAAATATGCTGTGTTCAGTTCTGGGCTCAACGACAAGAGGCTCTCCAATCTAGTTACTGGATTTTAGCATATGTACATTCCCAAAGAAGTTACCTGAAACACATCCAATTTAGTGTCTCAAGAAAACATTCATCTCTGCATGGAAGCTTACTGGCAATTTTATCACAAAGTTCACACTAACATAGTTACATGTTGCCAATCGCAAAGTTCACATTTTGTCATATACAAAATGTAGACATATTTTAAAATATGATCATATTTTCCTGTTACAAATGCATGAAGTGAATCAATAATATGTTTCTCCTTAAATACCCAAATTTAGAGACAGATTGAGTAATCTTTAATAGTAAAGGGCAATATGATGTCTCACTGCAGAAAGTCATTTCAGGGATATACTGTATCTTGTTAGGTATCTGATTGTGGTAGAATCATAGAATGGTTTGGGTTGAAGAGACCTTTAAAGGTCATCTAGTCCAATTCCCCTGTAATGAGCAGAGACACCTTCTAATAAGTTAGGTTGCCCAGAGTCCTATCCAATCTGACCTTGAATGTTTCCTGGGACAGAGCAACCTGTGCCAGTGTTTCAGCACCCTCACTGTAAAAAATATCTTCCTTATATCTATTCTGAATCTACCCATTCTTTGTTTAAAACCAATACTCCTTGTCCTGTCTTGACAGTTCCTGCTAAGGAGTTTGTCCCCATCTTTCTTACAAGCCCCCCATTCATGTCCATTATGTTATGTGCAGAGCAATGCTGTACAGTATGCTTCACTCTCAACTCCCAGGCAGCTCTTCTAGCTATTGGGGAGAAGGGATGGCCCCCTTTATAATCCTGCTGTGCTTCTGTGTTTTATTGCCCAGTGAACGCTAGAGGAGTTTTGATAGGAATACTAACAGTCTTTTTTACAAGAAGCTTATGAATCTTCTTCTACCTACTGAAACCACATTGACTAGTGATAAAACCAGATATAATCCAGCCATCAATTTTCACATTCAGTCTCTCCCTCTCCCTGGGCAAGACTACACATTTCTGCTGGTATATGCCTTTGATGCTATGATTTCATTTTTCATCACCCTTAGTAGCTTTAACTAATTTGGTTAAGGACCATTGTCCCAGGAAAAAGAAATACTGTTACGTAAAACGTTATGGTTTCTTGCTAAACAAAGCTAATAAATCCACACTGATGTTCAATAGAAGTCTAGGTCTTCAAAAGGCAAATGCCAAATTCACCCTAAACATCTCTCTTCAGGTGAAGAGTTCAGGTTTGAAACTAAATTAGAACTGTAGTGAAATTATATAAATAAGATATCCTGCTG
>NW_008671002.1:16177-16626 GCF_000695815.1 Acanthisitta chloris
TCATAAGTTTGCTTGTGAGTTTCTGGCTTTAGCTTTGTTGTCCACTGACTTCCTGATAATGAAAGATGTCAAAAACGGAACAGCCAATGGAAACTGAATTTATGGAGAAATCTCTCAGTTGACATTTTATGCCTTAATCTAATGAAGGATTGCTTGTCACTTTCACCTATAGTATATTGAAGTTAGGGCATTGAATTATAAAAAGTCATCCTATTGTTCCATTTTCTCCTCTCCTCTCCTCTCCTCTCCTCTCCTCTCCACTCCTCTCCTCTCCCTTCCCTTCCCTTCCCTTCCCTTCCCTTCCCTTCCCTTCCCTTCCTAGAATCATAGAACAACCAGGTTGGAAAAGACCTTGAAGACCATAGAGTCCAACCCTACCGTGGTTACTAGACCATGGCACTAAGTGCCACATCCAGTCTCAGCTTGAAAACCTCCAGGGATGGTGAATC
>NW_008671002.1:16700-18113 GCF_000695815.1 Acanthisitta chloris
TCTTCCTGCCCTCTTCTTCCCCTCCCCTCTTCCTGCCCTCTTCTTCCCCTCTTCCTGCTCTACCACATACCACCCTACTCTACCCCACTCCACCACTTAATCCTCATTACCAAATGTCTATTTGAATTCCCAGTCCTGCGATTTGTGGTTTATTCTTCTCCTCCTTCTCTCTTAAGAGACTTCATACTTGCACTTTTCAGCACTCAACACTATGCCTTTTTGCTGTTGGCTTTTTCGAATAGTTTGCACAGGGCTTGATTTTTTTATGTTGGCACAGGAAAGGTAAAAGAGCTTTGGTCTGTGAGCAGAGAGTGGTCTGATTTGTGGTGATGCTTAACTTCCTGGAAGCTTGTTGCACAGTAGTGGCCCTAAGAAAAACCTTCACAGACAGGTTTTTCCACTCTAGCAAAACTTTGCACTGTGCATGACAAGTGGGGCTGTCCCTTCAGTTCTCCACACATGGCATAAGAACTCAGAACATGATGTTTTCAAAGACTTTGTTTCAGGAAATCATTTGGGAGCTATTGTGATATTTCCACAATACAACCTTTTATACAACAGACTCCACTGTTACTGATCTTGAATTTCTTCTCACAGAAGCACACTGTAAATATAAAATATGAATATGTTTAGTGGAGACATAATGGGTCCCATCTGGAGATATTAAGTTATCATTGCACAACTTTTATCTCAGTTCCTAAGACAGATAGGTTAGCTAGTAGCTTCTTTCTTTTAATCCTCTTGACAATCCTACTCACATATTACCTTCTAGTTTATACTGATCCTCTGTGAATTTTTACATATCTTCTTCTTGTAAGTCTCTTAAAAATGAGTATGTGGTTCACATTACTTTTTCCCCCTTCAAATCTCAGTGGCACAAACATTCAGACCTATAGATGCACCCAATATATTTACATGCTCAATACTTCAGCTTGCAAGCTTATAGCAAATAAGAGGGGAAAACTCTCATTTTTAGAAATCCTGTAGAAAGCCTAGAAGAAAAAGAAAAAGAAAAGATTATGAATCAGTGGCGATTCTCTATATTCTAAGGGTGGTAAAAAGGCTCAGATGTCCCATTTTTAGCCAAGGTACAAAATGGAATGAAGTGGAATGGGAAAACATTAGTGATTTCCTTTAGATGTAAACTATAAATTCATCTTGAATGTATAAATAAAGAATTACTGCAGCACTCAAAATCATTGCCATACAGACAGTGCTTGATTTCTTCTGGGTGGTGATAGCATCTGATATCAGAACTGACAACAGAAAGGGAGTGTGGTGTCAAGTTGTACTGACATAGCCTTTCTTGGATATATGTTTCCTCAGGGTACAAACTCCAAAACAGGGTATCATAGGTTGAAAAGGATACATTGTCTGCCAGGCTGAATACAATGGTTTTTATAGGCAGGGTCT
>NW_008671002.1:18167-25995 GCF_000695815.1 Acanthisitta chloris
AATTGAGTACTGCTCTTACTGGATGAATGCCAGGGAAGTAAATGAAACCTATAAATATAGCCACAGTAGAGCACATCCAGACTCCCAAACATCAAAGATGACATACAATTCATATACAATCTGTCTACCATAATAACTTCTAATTAGGTACTATATACTTTTTTACTGTTAGGTTTAATGAATTTCTGCATGGTATCAAGGCTGAGAAAATTCCAATAACCTCTGCCAAACTTTTCTGGATGAGCCCACTGCTTTAAATTATCAATCTTTCATAAGAGCATAGTAAAATTACTTTTTTGCTAATATATTTTTAAAGTCTTGCTGCATCAGTAGCTTTCATATCTAACGCTAACGAGAGATGATGAATAATTGCTAAAACAACTGCCAGTTGGAGTCAGCTTGGCAATTGGATTGGTAAAATTGGCATTAATATGAGGCTAAGAAATATTGTTAGTGTAATATAAAGGAGTTCCTATCAAGAATGCATGATACTGTTAAGTCTCTTCTGGCATTGCATGTAAAAGATACATGGGGAAATGTTTCCATTCTCCTCTGCTGAGAATGCAAAGCCAAATTCTGAAAATATTCACATGATGTGCAGTATTATCCAATTTTGTTCAGGGGTGGGGAAGAATTGGAACTGTGGTAGACCTTGGATGTTTATTTACAGACAATTGTTCTGCATTCTACATTTCTTGACCCTAAATTAAGTATGTTCCTTATTTAGCATTTTCTCTGAATATTTGAATGAACATGTTGTCACCTGTGGCATCATGACTACTGTTCTGCTGTTTATAGAAGAGATTAAACAAATTAGAGTCTCACAGCCAAAAGACTTCTGGACCTCAAGAAGGATGTACACTCAGCTTTACCCTATGGAACTAATGGCCCAGTCTTTGGACCGTCATGGATTTGAAGGCAATATGTGTAGAATCGTGTGGCATTTTTGTATCTGTTTTTGAGATACATTAAAGTTATACTTCATATGATGGAAAGTATTTAAAGTATTACATCCTGGTTGTCACATAAAGTTAAAAAACATAAATACTTTCAATTCTTTATCCTGCTTCATTTTAACAGGAGAATAATCTGATGGTGGTGGTTATTAAATAGAAAAAGCTGATAATTCATTGCTTATGATGAGGCTTTGTATAACAAACACATTTTAATGGCTAATTTTTCTTAATTAATTGATTGAATATTAGCTACAGGGCATCTGTTTCTCCATTTATTATTCAGTGAAAACAAATCCCAAGTTTTTCACAGCACAACAATAATTCCTCCACACTCACTGCTGGGAAAAAGTGTTTCAGCACTCTTCCTTTCCTTCAGAAAGCAGAATTCTCTTTTTTAACTCACGGAATTAAAGAACATCTGATATCTGGGGAAGTGGTTCTACATCAGACACAAGTACATTCCTCCATCTTTCCTTTTCATGAGCTATTGGCTGGACAAATATTCCCTTTCTTCCTCTGTTATTAGATTTGGGACTCTAGAATTTGATATTTTCATTTGCAAAGTTTGTCCTTTCATAATCTGCTTAAATAAAGATACTGGAGAAAGCAGTCAGTTGTACAACAGTTACAAGACAAGTAGTAACAGTGTGAACTTCACAGATTGCTTTGCCAAGGCACTTATGTGGACTCACTATACAGTGGGGACAACATATTGTCTCCATGCCTGTATCTGTATAACAAATTCAGAAATAAATACTAGAAAGACTTACATGATGTTTTAGAATACTGTTCATAAATTGTGTTTCTGTGGGAAGTGCAGTTGCCTTCATTTTCTAAAAAAAATTTGTATTACAGGTTGATAATCTACTGCATCAAATAAGTCCCATTTTGTGGCACTTCTGTGGCACTGGAAGCTCCAGCTGACCTCTTGGAGCAGTTTTCTAGGAAAATCACTGCCACCATTGCATACAGACAGTCCTTAAACTCAGTTCTGCTGTGAAAGTTTGTATGCACTTGCACTTAAGGTTTGAAAATAAACATCGAGATCCCTGTTCTGGTATTGTTGATGTTTTTCATACAGATATTGCAGTCTTTAAGCAGAAATAAGCTGTAGTTGATCTGTTGAATTCTTGTTCTGAACTCCCAGGATAATTGTTAACTCTAGGGGTGAGAGGTCAGGGTGGTTTGCGGTGTGATATATTTTTGGTTAAGATGTGACAAATATAATAACTAGCTGAATGCTAATTCAGGCCATCATCTTTAATTTGGCTGTCAAGACTGGAATGAAGTCTTCACTCTGGAAATGAGCACTCATGATCAAAGTAGATATACCTTATTTAACTAATTCAAACGAAGACCAATTTTAATCAAAGTAGATACTGAGTATTGCACATGAAAATTACTACATTTTTTTCTTTAAATTTTGATGTTAACTTGTAAATGAGCAATTCCCTTGCTCAGAGGTACGTAGAATCTGGCTGGCAATGTTCCTTAGGGTGGAAAATTTGAATTAATATCTATTTAAAGCTGACTGCATAGCTAACACCCTCCATGAGGATGAGAAATCAGAAATCTGCTTTTCCGTTTTTCCAGGTATGTATTCTATTGAGTTCAAAGTGTTTTCTGATTCCACATGTTTTTAAATTTTTCTAAATTACTGAATCCAGTGATGTATATCTTTAGAGAAGTTAGAAAATGAAAAGTTGGTCAAATTATTTGCTTCAGAGAGGATAAATATTCTTTTGGATAAATTGTAATAGTGTAGCACAATTTTTTTTAAAAAAGGTTCTCTGAGGGAAAAGTTTTTAAACATAGATGTGTCTATACACAGACTCAAAACAGCTCATGGGTATATGTGTATGGACGTTTCCAGAGATATGCACTTATAAGTAGACATTTACATATCCAGAATCATACCTGAGATTGGAAAATAAAAACAAAACTCTTTATTGGGTTTACAATGCAATAAAAAATAAAAAAGTAAAGAAAGATGCAGAAACACATGCACTTTTCACTGGAGTCACAAATGACACTAGCCAAAGCCATGGAAAATTTTGCAATACATAGGCTCACACTTGATCATACATGTAGGACTAAGCTGTAAACCTTTGGGGGCTAGAGTGTGGTTTAGTTCTGTTTATGCATCAGTGAATCCTAAACTATAAACTTCTGTAGTATATAATAGTCGTGACTATTCAGACAAGATTTCAAGTTAATCTCAGTACAGACCCTGGAAACAAAGGAAAAATATTATAGCTAACAAAGTCATAGAAAAAAGTGATGCCTCAACCCTTCTTTTCTGCTTCATTTATCCACAAAAGGGTGAATTTCATGAGAGGACATGGATTTTTGTTTTTTTGCCAGATTTGTCATTTTCAAAACTCAAGTTTCTTTGTGAGCAAAGGTTATTTCTTTTGACAACTGTTGCCATTTTGTCATAAGATTTTTGTGTCATGTCAAGCATTCTATAAAAATGAGTTTGTACATCAGCCAGTTATTGCTGCCTCTAAGTGGTCTATTTGTACTTAACTGTGGTAGGGTCTCCTCAACTCAGTGTTAAACACCCTGTTGCCTGGTCTCTCTCACCTTTTGCTAAGGCAGGGAGTCAAGGGTGAGCTGAAATAGTTCTTGCCGTTGAGTCTTAAGATATGAGAGTTTGCAGCATGGAGACACAAATGTTGAATTCCTAGGACTGAAACCTGAGAAATAGTCTTGTCTATCTTTCAGTTTCCTAAAGTTTCAGTGCAGGAAAAACAAGTGTTTGCATTTTAGAAAAATAATTAATATAGAAAAATACTTAGCATGAGCTTATATATATATATGTAATTTATACTGGGAAAACCACAGACAGCTTATCGTGTCAAACATATTAATTGTGACCATAACACTATTTTCATTCTAGATAAAATATTCCTGCTTATAATGTCTCAATCCTAACTGAGTTTAGCTAGCAATAAACTATTTTAACAGTGCCTCATGTCTAAATCATTGTTTGCTAAAACTGATACTGAGAAAACTGGAAAAGAACTACTCACAGACTTGTATCTCTGAGTAGCAGGTATTTGTTTATTCAGCGCTGGGCACAAGGGGGATCACTCCACCAAACTTGTGCAACCAGGGACAACAATTTCAGAGTTTATATACAGTAAATGCTCATACATATTCATTATTTCCAGAAATGGGTGGTTATTATTATAATCCATTCTCAAAAATCATTATCATATGCTCCTCCTCCTTCTACTCCCTCTTGGCATCAGTCCCATGGTCCTGGTAGTCGTTCGGTGGTCATGAAGATGAAGCGCCTCCTCTTCCTCAGTACCCTTTGGACACCCTTATTGTGCAACCGTTTACCCCTTTGTACAGTTTTGCATGCCTTGCTGACCTTGCATCTTCTTAAACATTTTGTTTCTTCATTCCACACCTTATAAGGTCTTAGTTTTCCTCCTACTGCCAAAGTTTGAGTCTGGTTAATTGTACTGTCTTACAGATAGGATGCATTGTTTTGCTAACTAAGCTAAAGTAGTGCTATTAGTAAAGCTATTCTTTATACTTTCAGCTTTAACTATTCAATTCCTGTTTTCAGTCTACTTCGTGGTATCAAAACCATAAAAAACAAAGCTGTTTTGTATGTACCAGGTGCTCAAAGGCCACTCAGCAAGATGTCAGCCATGTTTATCACATAACTCTATATCCAGTAGCAAACAAGCAAACAGAAAACCCATTTATGCCTTTATAAAATGAAGACAGAAGAGGAAAAAGTGGGGGGGAGAAAAAGAGTGCAAGGTTAAAGCTAAGCAAAACATGCCTTTTCTTGTTTGATCTAGACAGTGTGGACTTTTTCAGGGCTAGGCAGAAGTCCATCTAATTTTCATACCTAGACTAAAGAGCATAAAGGGAGTGACCAATTTGCTTCCTAAACCCCCACATTTAAGAGTTATGGAGACTTAATAAGGACATTTTTTGCTGCTGGTGATAGTCGTGCGTCACACAAATTCTCAGTGTATTTAGATGCGCAGTAGGAAGGTTCACACATCTGACAAGGTACAAAGAATCAATTTACAGCAAAAGGAAACATCAGATATTGGCACTTAAGCACCACAGCAGTAGATAACTTGGAAATACCTCAAGTAAATTGGAAACACCTAATGCTTAAACAGTGGATGGAAAGAATGCAACTTCAGAAGTAATGTGCTTTTGGTTTTGACTGATACTTGAGTAAATTTTATTCATACATTAGACTGAGACTAAAAAATATACTTATATGGCTCTTTTCCTGTTACATTTGTGTGCTGAAAAAGAGCTGGTCAAAAATTAGGAACTGAAAGTTTTCTCTAGTGAAATATAAGACTTTTTGCAAAAATGCCAGAATGAAAGGGTTCTGTTCCAGAATTTTGGAAATCCTGGGTTCATTTTCCTTTTTTATCCCTCATGCTTTGTAGTCTGCAACATAAGTAGTCTATGCCTTCCTCAGTTTTTTTGTTTCACAAATTTTTCCTGTCTGTATCTTTTCAATGCTTCCTTTGTACTTTGATGTTATAGAAAAATAAATGCTTGAAATACATCATGAAAAAAAAAGACCAGTACAATTCTCTGTAAACTTGATTTTAATTTTTTGCTCTTATGCTAAAGCTGAATTTCTCTTAAAACTTGTTACAAAATTCATTGTTTATAAAAGAACAAGTGTACTTTCTCTAAAGCCTGGAAATGTTTCTTCTTTTCTGAGAGGACTTCTGGAATGTAATATATAGAGCTGCACTGAGAAGCACACAGCAAAAGTTTATACAGCAGACTTATCCTTTTATGTGATCCTAATAAGAGCATGGAGTATGGTTCACCAAATATCCCTGAAATTGCCTGGGTATGAGTAAAATATCATTTCACTGCAGGATAAAGTGTTCCATTTAAAGTGCAACTCTGGGCTCTAGGGTAATATTGACAAAATGGAGTTATTATGAACTAAAACCTCTTTCTAGAGGACTGGAAATATATACCAGTAATCCTAAGAACAGTACCTGTTCCCCTCATGGCAGAAAAAGTGCATATCAGAGAATTCATTATTTGTATATAACAAGGTCTGCAAACGTATTTTATAAAAAGCAAACCATAAACTACTGGGAATAACAGTGCAGAACTGAGAAACAAACTGGTTTCCCAGAAGTATTTTCTTGTGCCATGAAGAGCATAAAAGGAACATAATTCTTCACTGGGAATTCTCTCCTTCCAGCAGAGCTCTCCAGCTCACTGAGGGCTGGAGTAACCCGAATCAGCATTCAATCTCCAGCCTCCAGATTAGGAGGATCACTTGCATGAAAAGGGTGACCCACATATGTGTCTGGAATGCCTCAGATGTGGTCACTTTCACAGAGTAGGCAGTAGATGATGTCCTTTTTCTTTTGAGGTAAGGAATCTCAGAAGAAGGGAGCAAAATTGCAGAATGAGTATGGGAGTATTCTTCACTAGAAAGGGAGAATCAGCTGTAATATTTGAAAAATATGTTACATTGAGAAGATATTTTTGTTAATTTATCATGAGACTTACCTAGCTTCTTCTGCCTGAAGACCCATTGGTGGAGTTAAGCCTTTGTGGGATAAACTCAAAGTGTGTACACCTGTTGAATCCACCTTTATGACTACACAGAACAAGGGACACTTTAAAAAAATAATTCAACAGACAAAACAAAACTAATAGAAACTGCTTGCACTGGGTAAACAGCAGAGGCATTTGATGAAAGGTGAGCCAGGAGTGCTAAGTTGCTTAAAAATGCATGGCAAATATATCTGTTTAAGCAAAGGTGTATATCTTATCATTCCCCCGATCTCACAATTGCCAAACATGGCTCTGATTTCTTGTTTTGCATTTCTGATAATATAAATTTCTGATTTGTATCTCCTGTAGAGACAAATGGTCTTGTTATATCATGCTGCCTGGGGCCATTTTTTAGAGGAACTCTTGACAGGTTTTTATTGCTCACTGGTTGCCTATGAACTCCTATGGTCATCTTCACTTTTCAGAATTTCTGTTTTTAATTATGTGAATTGGAATCAATATTACTTTTCAATGCATTGTGGAAATTGGTGCTGAAGGAAATCCATGGAGGAGTTAGAATCTGTACGCATTGCTGTCCAGCTTTCTTCACTACCACATTGGATCCATCTGCATGTGTTGGACAGCTAACAACTGTTAGACTTTGATTTTCTCTCATCAATGTATCATGAATATTAAAACCTAATAATTTTAAGCTAGATGCAGCATCCATTCTAATCAAAGCATTCAGCCAGGCGTTACTGAACCTGGCAGTAAGCTCAATCGAGTATACCTTGCTTCCCTGAGTGTTATAATCTGCCTTCTGCCAGTCACATCATGAACATGTGTCCAGGTGGTCTTTGTGAAGTAGCTGATATGCTCTAAATTCAAACACCAGCGTGCCTCCAGGTAACTTTGTCATGTGATCATGGGCAGGACTTCTTTTTTTTTTTTTACCCTATTTATTTTATCTTTTTGTTTGCCCTCTGACATTTATTGGGATGACACAATTTATTATATATATTCTTTAATGTAAATAAATTAAACATTCTGCTATAAAGAGTTTTGTTGTTAGTTATAATAATGCAATTAAGAACAGACAAATTGAAAGCTAGTTCTTTAGTAAAACCACCTTTTATGTGATCTCTATATCTGAATAAATCAAGAGGTTTCTCATATCTACCTTACCTAGAATGAATATATTGATTTCTTCAGGCCATTCTCCTATAAAGCAGACTCTGGTGTAGTTCAGCATTACTCTTTTGTCAATACTCTGTTGTTCAAGTAGTGAATTCTGAAGTATTAATCATGGCAGATGGTTACACAAAATCATTCACTTTGTACCTGTC
>NW_008671002.1:26035-30844 GCF_000695815.1 Acanthisitta chloris
ATGTAGAATGAAAAGGCAATGGTCGTTGTCTTGTGAAATGGGTGTGGTTCAAGGGAAGATTCTTGTGGGCACTTTTGTAGTCCAATAAAATGTACCTGAAATGAGGCTGTGGGAGAGGCAGGAGGAGGTGAATCCATACAAGGGACATACAACTGGTGGCTACTAAAAAGGCCTGTGTTTCCACAGATACTCTCCACATATTTGCATGACTTCCATTTCAGTCTCTTCTACCTCTTAGGTGAAGGATTCATGTAAATGGCTCATTGCTTTGAATATATAACCTTCTTTTGACATTTATGCATTTATTGATCTTTTAGCAGGTGCTTCATCTTTACAACTACATAAAATGCAAGTACCGTTCTGTATGTCTATAGAAGCATAAGGTAACTCTGGTAATCACTCAGTATTTTGGGATATTAATTGCAGACATCTGGAACAGGCAGATATACTAATATTGTAGAATATTTGGGGATATTCAAGGTTACTTTGCCACTAAAGTGCCTGTATTGATCCATTGCAACAAGAGTGTGAGAATTCAGTGAAACTAACAACTGCTAATCAGTTTATTTGAGGGCTGCTGCCACATGTCCCTGGCCTTTCTTTAATTTAAGACACATGTTACACTATTCTTTTGAACAAATCCCAATTAACATCAAAATGATGTACTGCTGGGGATATTTAATCTTGAATTTTCAATTGCACTTACGAGGAAAAGGTTAAAAAGGAGTACACAAGGATTTCCACTAAAAGATCAAGCTCCTTAGCATTCAGGTTTCTAAAGTTTCCTCCTTTATTTTGTTAGCTTTCTATAATAGAAATCATATAATCATAGAATGATTTGACTGGGAGGTGCCCTTAAAGATCATCTAGTTTCAACTCCCTTACAACTAGCAGGGAGACCTTCCAGTAGACCAGGTAGAAAATGTACCATAAAATACAATTTTCTACCATAATGAAAAATACATCTAAACAAAAGCAGGTATGAGGTGTCGGTTGAGTTTTATAGTTGTATATTGGGATTTTGTGTCTCCTGAAAGTGATCCTTACCAGCACAGAGGTGAGACTGACTGGCCTATAGTTCCCTGGGTCTTCTGCTTCCCCTTTTCAAAACTTTGAGCTGTATTTCCCTTATCCTAGTCCTTGGAGACTCCACCTGACTGCCATGACTTTTCAAAAATGATGGATTCTCTCCATCTGCTCCTGGAGTACCATGTATAGTTCTGGTGTCCCCAACGTAAGAAGGACATGGGCCTGTTAGAGAAAGTCCAGAGGAGGGCCACAAAGTTGATAAGAAGACTGGGCCATCTTACCTATGAAGACAGGCTGAGAAAGTTGGCGCTGTTTGGCCTGTAGAAGAGAAGGCTGCAAGGGGACATCATAGCAACCTTCCAGTATCTGAAGGGGCCTACAGGGAAGCCGAAGAGAGATTGTTCATTAGGATCTGGAGTGATGGGACAAGAAGTAATGGATATTAAAAAAGGGGAAATGTATACTAGATATTAGCAAGAAATTTTTTACTGTGAGTGGTTAGCACTGGAACAGGTTGCCTAGGGAGGTTGTGGATGGTACAACCAACAGAGTTCAAAGCCAGTTAGGATGAAGCCTTGAGCAGCCTGGTCTAGTGGGACCATTCTAACCCCTTAACACTCTAGGATTTTACACAGCACCCCAGTCTTTTGGTTTAGATTTATTCTACTACAGGAATTTCTCAAGGGAATTTGGAGTGAAATAGTGATGCAAAATACAACTGAAAGTGCAGTCACACTCATTATGTGGTGAAATTGCTGAAACCAAGCCAAATTTCTTTTGTCTTATAATTTAGATATAGTAAAAAGAAGATCTGTCAAGTGTTTTTCACTTCTGATTTCTTTTATCTTGAACTTTCATTCTCAAAAGTTCCTGAACTAGAGGCAACTAGTACCAGAAAGAGATGGAGTGGCACACCATGTCAGCACAGAAAGGCAGGATGGGATGCAGAATGCTAAAATGCAGAGGCAGGAGGATTTGCAGCTGTCTGTGCAGGATTAGGAGTCTTCCTGGCCTCTTCTGCCTGTCAACAATAATGGAATTGAGTTCCACACTGAAGATAATTGCCTGAAGTCATTCTACAGCCACTGAGATGGTAAAAGTAATAAAGAGTAATAAATCGTTATAATTCTGCAACCAATTTATGTAATGGAACACATAATAAACACATATAACACAAGCATTTATCATAGCCAATTTATGCATCAATTCATTCAATGTGTGTTAAACCAACCACTTGTATGAATAAGTGTTGTTCCTCCGTGTGCCCTTTTTTTATCTGTGAAAATAAAAATTACTTTTATTGAGGGTTGGGGGGTTTTTGTGTTTGTTTTTTTTTGTGGGTTCTGTTTTGATTTGGGTTTGGTTTTTTCCTAGTGTTTTTGGGGTGTGTTTTTTCTTGTTTTATTTTGTTGTTTGTTTTTGTTGGGGTTTTTTCATACCAAAGTGACAGTGACACCTGCAAACCTCCCAGCAACTGAAATATGGCATAAAGTTTTCCACAGAGCCTGAATTGCTGCCTGTTGAAATTGGAAGACATTCTTTGAACAAGACATCCACAAGGACTAAAACCCTCTTGCAATTACACTTTGTGTATGCCTAAAAAACCTAGTTAGATTTGAATTGAAACAACAGTCACACTAGAGACAGAAATTACTGTGTCTTAAAAATCTGATCTGGTATTCTCTTCTTAAAAAGAGAGCCTGATCTGAAAGTCCAGAAGTGTCTTAAGTGTTACAAAAAGTAGCCAGCTGGATGTGGTAATATACCAAACACAGGCAGAGGATCCATTTCTGAATACTGGAAAAGTAAAACAAGATAAAGTTTAAGTAAATTTCCTGAATACCATTTGAAGAAAGAGAACCCCTATTTATTGTTTGTCTTTCTTTCCATCTCTATATGATTCAATGGGAAAAGACTTTTTACTTACTATATTCATTTCATTAGGTCCTTTTGTCGTGATATGGGCTATAGTATTTGGTTTTACACATCAGCAGCATTACACTGTATATATTGCAGAAGATCCATTCTCTTAAATTATATGCTGCTGCAAATAAAATCACTTAAGCATGCCAGCTAACTGCCTGTGTCTTTTCAATTCCATTCCACTTCCTTTCTGCGAGGTGATGTTTTTCATTTCAGTTTGTTTTCCAGTGCTTGGTAGCATTTATAGCTCAAAGCTCAGATCACAGACTAAAAATAGTGTAACCAGACTGCAACTATTGTTAATTAATAGGAACCTTAAATATCAGTCTGAGCTTTCCTCAGGCTGTTGCTTCCTCCTCGTTCATGTTACACATGTTCACTGAATTATACTACTAAATTTTGTTTATTTCAGAGTGGCTTTCTTCCTACCCCCATATATATATATTTATATACTACAGCATGAGTAAAGTGGTGAAAACTAGATACTGTGTTCCATAAATAAATAAATAAATTCTCAGCTGTTATATATTGAAAGGAAATGAGACCAGTGTTTTCCTCATCGTTTCCGCTGACATCATCTTTGTACAGCTAATACTTATATGGTGGCCCAAAGCAGCACTGAGAAGTTTTTAGCAAAGGACTATAAAAGGACTTGTCACTTTTTATTGCATGCCTGTACCAGAAAAGTTCCAACTAGCTCTCATTGTAAAGTAGAGATGGAAATAAGAAGAACCTTTTATTGCCCTATGAAGACCCATAGTCAGCTTGTTTTCATTCTGATTAAAAAGTCTTTTTGATTATTATGGTACCAGGAAAACTATGGTAATAAGTAGATGTTGACTTCTGTTGAGATGCATATCATTATGTTTTGATGGAATAAATTAATATGGAACAAGGGGAAGACAAAGTCAATATTTATGATGAGGAAAAATAAATTGCTGTTCAATGAAACAAGCCATTACATCCTCAGTCAGGAAGATAATCCCCTCTGGAGCATGGAAGACTGAGATATATAAATCCCATTACTTCTTTTTGGTCAAAATGCCAAGTACAAATATAGAAGTTGTATGAAGTTTACATTTGCCATTAGTGTATCCTATACTGTCTTTATCATTCAGTGTTTTCCTAATTTTAGATATTAAGCTAAAATCATCAGATCATAGAATCATAAAACCATTATGTTAAAAAAGACCTTTAAGGCTGTCAAGTCCAACCATAAATCTAACATTGTCAAGTCTACCACTAAACCATGCCCCTAAGCACCATGTCTACACATCTCTTAAACACCTCCAGGGACAGTGACTATGCCACTTCCCTGGGCAACCTGTTTCTGTGCTTGACCACCTTTCTGTGAAGAAATCTGCATAATTAGCAATGTAAATCTCCCCTGGTGCAACTTGAGTCCATTTTCTTTTGCCCTATAGCTTGTTATTTGGCAGAAGAGACCAAGCATTGCCTGGCTACAACCTCCTTTTAGGTAGTTGTAGAGAGCAACAAGTTGTCCTCCGCGAGCGTCCTTTATGCTAAACATCCTCAGCTCCCTCAGCTGCCCTTCTTAAGACCTGTGCTCCAGATCCTTCACTAGCTCTGTTGCCCTTCTCTGGACATGCTCCAGCACCTCGATGTCTTTCTTGTAGTGGGATGTAAATTCTAAGGTATTTGGAAATATTTTGTACTTGGGCTGGTTATTATTTTATATGTCATTGAAGCAATTCGGCTTCTTTGTAAAGAAAAAAGGTTTAGAACACATATGAATTTTAGCCTGCAGTTTGTTTGCATTATGTAAAAGAAAAAAAATACCCAGAGGAACTCCACACTCTGCCTTAGTTAGTTCTAAGTATCTCATGGTTATTTGGG
>NW_008671002.1:30862-39724 GCF_000695815.1 Acanthisitta chloris
AGGAATGCCTATTTTAAAAATAGAATTTTCTACTTGTTAAAAATTATTAGAATTATTTTAGCTGGGAATATCTTGTTTAATTTTTATATAGTATTTATAGCACTATTTTCAATGTTTCTTTTATTCTGTACAATAGATGAACATGAAATAACTCATAAGTCTGGATAAAAAAATACTATTGAAAATAGCAATTTGTTAGAGGACACATCTCCAATGGAGAAAACCGTCCATGGTGTGCTATGATTACCTTTGGGACCTGAAATCAAAACAAATTTCTAACATTTCTTTCCGAAAATAATGTCTTCTAGGAGTCAGCTTTGAAAGAGGCCATATAGTACAGAACCCAGGTATTTCACACCTATTGACACAAAGTTGTTGATGGACAACACCCTCGGCACTGATTATACCATCACTTTTGTTTTATGATCCCTATCAATTTACTGTACATTGTGGGTGGATGCATGCAGCACTGCACTGCACTTTGTATCATGGGATTAAAAAGGTGTCTTATGGTTTTCTTGCTATTAGGTGTAAATATATAATCAACATGTTCTGTAACTGTGCCCCCAAAGTATCTGTAACTTAACTGCTGGATCTAAACATTGATATCTTTCATCTGCTTTCATATGCATGAGATCTGAGCCCTCTTTGTACTAAAGCATTGGAGACAGGATTGCAGCTAATGCCACAGTAAAAGGACTGCAGATCAAACAGCAACACAAACATAGTACCTTAAATTGAAACAAGTAAAAATACCTCTTAGCTTTAGGCAGTGTCATCCTGCAACAACTTTTCATGCATATAGTCACCCTTAGCAGCGTCTTGTGAGTGAAGACCAGCTTCTTTCCTCTGTCCCTCTCTCTTGCTGCCTGGTTCACTGGGAGAAATGTTATTTTGTTTTTAAGTCAATGATACTATAAAAGAATAACCAAGTAAAAATGGAGAAATTAAATTTGTAGTGTAACATTGCTGTTATTATAAAATTTTATGGTGCATTTATCCTATTAGTAATATAAATAGAAAGTTAAAATAATGACAGAATAGCTAGGAGTCACTATAATGATTATCTTCCCAGAAAAAAAAGTTTCTTCTTAAACATTTGCTTACCTCTGACAATTTCACATTGAATATATCCCTTCTTGCTCCTGTGTCCCTATTTCTTACCTAAATCACATCTTTTTTATTTTTTTGCCATAAGATATTAATATTGATTACATACATACATTAGTAATTATGTATCAGCAACTTTCTCTCAAATACTTCAGTCTAGATTCTATCAAACAACATTAGGTTTGTCATTTCTGCTTCGAATATTTAGTCTGTTTACTGAAGCAACTCCTCTGGAAATTTTACCCTTTAAAATCAAAGGATAAGCTCTCTGCTAGAATAAATGAGGAAACTAATTGGAATAAGTAACACAACTAACTGGAGAAAGTAATACAACCACCTGGTTGCAGTTATTTTTCTTCAGCTTACTGTGCATGAATGAGATGGGATCCCATGTGCTGGAGAGATAATATTTTTGCATATATAAAAACATTTCTTTTCACATTTTTAATGCTGTTGTTGTTCTACTAAGACTGAACAACAACTCTTAATCTTTTTTTGAAGCTGAAGTAGGAGAGACTAAAGTATTGAATACGGCCTTAAAAGCTATTTAAAACTTACATGAAACAGCAATCTTCTCGAGCTCAGAGTCTGACTAGAACTTTTTAAGATTCATGAAAATTACCTTTTGTTAGTCTTCTACTCTGGGCAATACACCTTATGAATTTGTATGTTGTAGATAAAATAATGAGATTATTCCTTTGTTTATGACATAGCTTTAAAGTGAGTTTTTTTTCTAAGCAGTGATGAAAGAGAGAGCAAAATAAGCACGAACTGTTTCTGAAAAGACTCGATATTAAAAAGAGGTTTGGAAAATAGTTCAGCAGTCTATTGCTTACCAGAATAATCTGTCTCCTCAAAAAGCTTCTGTGAACCCACCTGACATACTCATCACTTTCATTGTATAATGACAAACATAGCAAGATCACAGAAGCACAGAATATAGAGTTGGAAGGGACCCTTGACAATCATCTAGTCCAACTCATCCCTACACAGGACATCCCTGAGAATCACCCCATGAGCCTGAGAATATTGTCCAAATGCCTCTTGAACTCTGTCAGGCTTGGTGCTGTGACAACTTCCCTAGGAAGCCTACTCCAGTGTCCAACCACCCTCTGGATGAAGAACCATTTTCTAACATGCAGCCTAAACCTCCTCTGATGCAACTTCAGACCATTCCCTCGGGTCCTGTCACTGGCTGCCAGAAAGAAGAGGTCAGTGCCTGCTCCTCCACTTCCTTCTGTGAGGAAGATGTATACAGCAATGAAGTCTTCTCTCAGTCTCCTCTTCTCCAGGCTGAACAGAGCAAATGACCTCAGCCACTCCTCATATGGCTTTCTCTCAAGGCCCTTCACCATCTTCGTTGCACCCCTTAGGACACTCTCTAACAAGTTCATCTTTTTCTTATGTTGTGGTGCCCAAAACTGCAAGCAACATTCAAGGTGAGGCTGGACCAGTGCAGAGTAGAGTGGAACAGTCACCTCCCTACACCAGCTGCCAATGTCTTGCCTGATGTATCATTGGTCCTTCTGGCTGCCACCAGGCACATCTGGCACACTGATGATTCATATGCAACTTGCCATTGAGAAGGACCTGCAGGTACCTTTCTGTGGTGCTACTTTCTAGTCTCTCATTCCCCAGTCTGTATGTACATCCAGGATTGCCCCATCCCAGGTGCAGAATCCAGAACTTGCCCTTGTTAAGCTTCATACAGTTGGTGGTTGCCCAGGTCTGTAACTTGTCTAGTTCTCTCTGCAAAACCTCTCTGCCTTCAAGGGCATCATCAGCTCCTCCCAATTTAGTATCATCTGCTAATTTACTTAACAGTCTTTCAAGTCCTGCATCCAAGTCATTTATGAATATACTGAAGAGCACTGGGCCTAAAGCGGAGCTCTGCAGAACCCACTATGGCCAGTTGCCAGTCTGAGATAATTCTATTCACCATACCCCTTTGCACCTAACCCATGGGCCAGTTGTTCACCCATTGCACAGTGCATTTGTCCAGTTTTATGCTGCAGATTTTATTTTGAAAAATCTGATGATCCTAAAGCGGAAGCGATCCTAAAGATCTTTGCATTAGTCTTTTAACAGTCTCTTTGCAATATTATCCAAACAAAAAAAAAAAAAAAAAAGGAAAAATATGCAGAATAAGATCCTTACTATTTACATCTAGTATAAAGTCAGGAGGACTTTTCTGTTTGTTTCAACAGAGTGATTTATTATATATAGGTGTTCTTAGCCTTTTGTAGAATCCATCTGTATTTGACCATGTATCAACATGCTGTCAGTATTACAGACTCCATCCACTAACTTTTTAATCCAGACACTCTAGCTGTTCTTTCCTAGCCATGATTCGAATCACAGGGACAGATCATCAGGGACTGTAAATCTGTATAACTCCATTGGCTGCACTGACATATTTATACCTGCAAATGATTTGTTTCAAAGTATGCTATAAATAAGAGAAAGATGCTTCTAATAGTATATCATAATGATTGACACTTTTCATCTGAAAGACCTTAAAGCACTAAGTGAATGTTTATATTTATGTACAAAGATAGATTAACGACATTCCCAGAATGAATATGCCAACTCTCATTTACTTTGAGTTCTCACTGCAGCAGAGTAAGGGCTTCTTAACAGATAAAATGATACTTATATAGCATCAACACCCTGCTGAAAGAAACTTGCACTTAAACAAAGCTTTTATTTGATAATTAGTAAACGTATTTGAGACAGAGAAATTGTTCAAATCATGGGAAAAGGGAATAGACCGAAGTTTTAAGCAATCTGTAAGTCTTCCTCTGTGTGAAATTCCCTCTTTTACACTACTCCATCAGCTAAAAACTTAATAATCCATAGCTATGCCTCCAGAAACAGAAAATCTCTTATTGGGATTTAGCAGGCTAACTGGAAATGCCCCATATTTGTGTTTTGATCTGTGCAGATTCATCTATCACTGAAATGTCAGTGTTTATAATGTCAGTGTTGCAGCTGGGAGAGAGGAACAATCAGTCACCCAAGAGATTTTAAAACTGCACCATGAGACAGTATTTAGAATCTGTAACTTTGTAACACAGCTGCAAACTTTATTAAGGAGGAGGAAGAATTTATGCTGGAGGGAAGAATTATAATAGGACCTCACTGGAATTGATACAAATATGTTAAAAATTAAATTGAGTTGAATTTGGGTTTTTATAGAGACTGTCATACTGAAGACATTCTGAAGTGCTTAAAAAAGGAAGATTACTTATCAGTGCCAAAATTATGATGTAGACAGCCTTTATATGGATTAAATGTTTTAAAGCATCATTTTAGACAATCTTAGATCTGTTCTTCAACTGCCTAAAAACAATAATAGAACATATATCTATATATATACAATGTTTAATCTATATTCAAATAAATATTTGTGTAAATATATTGCAAATGTGCTATTTATATTCATATCATATATGTTAAATTGTATATGACATACATTATACATCATATACATTTGAATAATTATATAAGCTTTATGGATATATAAATATACTTTTAAAGAGCATGATGGGCAATTTTGTAGCTTGCAAGTGCAGCAAATATTTGTCTACAGTTGGAAACACAAATTACATATACCAGCAATAAAAAGATGGACACCAAGTAAAACCAAGTATCCTTCCCCTAAAACATGTTCAAAGGAATTGGTTTTTTTCTAAAAAGCTTTTCTTGGACTGAATCTTTTCTCTAAAACAAAAAAGAAAGTCAAGACTATCTAGGATAAACTTAAAAATAAAAAACTGTTAGATACTTCATTATGCCTTCAAAGTCTTCCTTAAAAGAATCACAATAATGGGCCTTTTTAGTGAACAACTCAATGCTGTAGTCCATGAGGGGATTTCATAAAGCTGTATCATATCAGACAATTTTTACTATATAAAGGGAAGATTTTTAGGGACTGTATTCTTTAGTCTGGTTTAAACAAAACCTGTATTTTCTTTAGTGGCAACTGCAGAAATATGTCGTTACTGCAGAGCAAGGGATATTTACAGGCTTAAAATGCTTATAGCAGCACAAAAACTGACTTAAAATGAGGTTGGAGGTGGATACAAACCTGTTAGACTTTTGTATAAGTGCTCACAGGTCACCAGAAAAAAAATACTGAATGCCCCTTTTCCCAAAATTTGGCATTTCAAGTGAAATTTTTAAACCTGTAGGAAGTTTATTGGGAAAAAAAGTATTAACATGTTGAACTGTGGTACAGCAAGTTCGCATTTGTGCTTGTGTTAGAGACCAACAGCTAATGGAGATAGAGCACTGAATGTCACTAAAGATGTTGAAGCAAGGATAGTAAAAACAAATAGATTTGGGTCAGCATAACCTACAGTAGGTGAAAGAGAAATGCCAGAGAGCACATAAAAGATATGGTGTTCCACAGTAGAAAATCTCCAGCATGTTACCACCAGATGACACAGTGTCTTTCCATGGAAAAGAAAGCCATCTGAACAGGAATGCTAAGCAACTTGTGTTTGTGCTCCTGATGCCATTATTGTTTGCTGGGTTTTGATTTAGGTCTGCCACTGCCAGCTGTTAATATGCCTTCATCAAGAGCTCTAATATGAATCTGAACCACACAAACGTGTCATTCCTGTTAATTGTTAAATTCATATTATTACTACAAATAACAGATTATGCTACAGCAGTCTTCTCCAGCATGTCCAGAGCAATTTAGCTAATAAGGGAGGCAGGGAAGCAGTTTTGATCTCTAACAGTTATTTCAGTGTGACCTGCTATGAATACATGAAAGCTCTCAATGGTTGAGAGCTTTTCCTGAGTGTATTTTTCATCACAGACAAAGGTCCTCAACTTGCTAGGTCCTCAACTTTTCACAGAGTGTTTGTGAAAAACATTTGCTCAAAAACTTTCTTGAAACTGGGACATATTTTTTAGCCAAAACTGGAGAAATGGGGAGAGACTTCAGAACCATCAGTAGCATGGTGGTTAGAGCCAGGATTAAAGTGGGGATTGAAGTGCCAGTGGGGAATAAAGTTCAACAGTTCCTTCAGGAGACCTAATGCCTTGTTTACTCAGCAAGTACTGCAACCATAGGGCTGTGTAGCTGATTTTGGGCCAGTTTGTCCTTGTTTGACTCTGAAACAGGAGCAGATCAGTCACTTCATCTATGTTAGAGGTGAGGAAACAGGAAAAACAACTGACCTCTGAGAAATACTTGAGAATTAAAAGATCTTTCCATTCTAACTTTACTGAAACAAAATTCACATTTTGTGGCTTCTTCATATTGCTAAAGTAGAGTTACTGAAATGATGATGTCTGCTGGGACATCTTCAAGAGCAAAATACATCAGTCGACATTGACCACAAAGGGAAAGGTCCAGAGTTGTAAATCTGTCTGCGTTATGTAGTCAAGAAAAAACGGGAGCATACCAGCTTCCTCAGAACATACTTATCCCTTTTTTAACTGAGAGAGTTAAAATGTTTTTGTTTGCTTATTTTCCAAAAAAATAAGAGGAAACAAGGAAGGAGAACAGCAGCAGATAATATGGAAATTTGTCCTTAGCTAGGGGCTTTATAAGTGCTCGTAAATAATACTGAAACTAAATGATCCTTCAAATCTTATACCTCACTAAGAAAATTGCAGCCTGCTCAGAAGTAGAAGAATCACCAGTGGCATTTGTAAAACTCAATGAATATCTTGAATTTCTAGTAGGAAGTCTGACATTTCAAAGTTAGCTTTGATGTTAATAAACAAGATTGCAAAAGTGCGTACTCTGCCAGAACTTAAAACCACTAACATTATAGTACTGAATTTCCAAAAGTGCATTATACTTCAGGTGCTCAATCTATGATTTATAGAGTGAATCAGAATTGAATACATAAGAAAAAAAAACCCTTGGCATTGATTCAGAACCTGGTAAACAAACATTTCCCCTGAGAGCAGCTAAGATAAGGTGTACCAGTGCAGCAGCAGCACTAAGGTGAAACACTCAAAGCTGTGTTAAGTGGCACTCCTGAAATGCATAGCAGGAGAATTGCTGATGGCTGAGAGAAGTTTTAAAAGGGTTGATTGCTTTGATGCAATTCTGTTTGATATTACCAAGAACCCCTATCAGAGGACATGAGTGTTCCTCTAACACCAGACCAAATGTCACTGTCCATGTCATCGTGACTTTCCCTTCTCCCACTCCGCAGACAATGCTTTATTATCATTCTGGTGTCCAAGGCTGTGAGGAAGGAGAATTGCAGTATTGGAAAGGACAATGTGAATTTGTTAACCATGTTTCATAGCACTACAAACATACCCTGCTGGGATTTTCACAGAGGGATTGGTGTTATAATAATTGAATCAGTCAGCATGAAGTCCTTCATGTTCATCCTGGCCACAGAAGATTTTCCCTCTGTGCCTCGAGACAAAGCCCGGGACAGCTGATAGCCTTAGTGTATGACATGGACTGACTTCTGCCAGAGTCATGCTGTGTTGCAAAACGAGGGAAGCAGATGGTGGCAGGAACACAGGGAATGCTGAAAAGCTGCTGTGTCTTCCCTGGTTTATAGACATGCCTAGACTTTCCTCACAGCCTTTGAGAACACCTTGGGTGTGGAGACCTATGAAAATAATTCTCCAACTACAGGATATGAAGCTCTTCAAGGCATCAGGGTAGCATTATGTTGAGTCGCAGGGTAGCATTATATTGACTTGCATGAGTTATTTATCTTAGAGCTCTGATGCCAGAGGACCTAGATCATCAAGTAATGAAAGTGTGTGATCACATACAAAATTTGCAGTAGAGCAGCTAGGCATTCAGGTCCAGGAAATGAGGACTCTCTGTCAGAAACTGGATGGATTTGAAGAACTTTACATCTCCAGTTCACTGTAACAGATACCTTAAAAATGTCAACTTTCAAGAATTACTGATGTTTGAATTCATTTCTAAAGTACCTGACATATAACAGTCGGCTTCATTCTTAGATTCCCTGTAATAAAGACAAGGTTTAACTGGCAATTCTGCTCTTTGTATGAGGTATCTCTTAAATGCTTCTTATAAAATATTTATAACTAATTTATATTTAATTACTTAGTAATGAATAGCAACGACTTTTGTTTATAAATGGTGAAATGAAATACACTATGTGATCATAAGTCAAAAGTTAAATGAAAGAAACACTAATTAGAGTACAGAAAAACAGGGGGAAATGCACTCTAGTAGGATCCCTTGTTCCAGTAGTTATATTGAATGTTCTTCCAAACAGAGTACCAAAAAGGTGATGACTGCATCAACACTTTTTTCTGATTAGATAATAACTGATGCTGTAGACCACTTAATGAACTACCTCACCAAGCTTAGCTTAGAATTCAAGTGAGGCCTAAGTATGCAAACTTAACAAGTCCAAAATAAACATGAAAGATACACCAATTGTCTTGGTTCATGGTTCTGAGAGCAGATCAGGAAAATCTTACTGATTTCTATGCTCTTGGACCAAAAGCCAGGTAATACATGGAGGCTTTTATTTGGTGTTTGAGGATGCTGGAATTGAAAGTTCTAAATTTCACAAGGACTAACAACTGTCTTCCTAAATTTGCTGAAGTGAAGTGAACAAGAGCCTTACAGCCAAGACCTAGAGCACAACTGAAGGCTTCATTTACACTTTCCACAGTGCCATGACAATAAATTCCTCAGGACTCTCAGAGGGAGGTTATGTAAATCTCTGGATTATTTCCCAGCTTCTGCAGTGCCCCATGATATTTAAAGAGTTCTTT
>NW_008671002.1:39764-40443 GCF_000695815.1 Acanthisitta chloris
CTTTATGCCAAAAGGATCTGTGATTTGGATTAGGAGAGGAAATGATCAACACCTGTATTGGTGACTCAGGAACACATTCTGCTGCTCCAGCCCTTCAGCAAAAGGTCTCCTCAAGGCCAGTGGTTTCACATTACTACTAAGTCTCTTGCTACAGGTTTACAAATCAGCACAACCTCCCACTGTTGAAAATTGCTATTTTTCAAATACACTGAAAATGTCGGCATCAAATTGAACTCAGGCATTAGAATGATGATTTATGCTAGTTATCAAATTATTAATGGTTGACTGCTCTTGATTTATGAGATCCTCATCTTTATTTTTGAAAGGCAACTCATACAATTTGGTTTCCTTGCAGAATTCTTTTCCTCATCTTTTCATAATTTCTCTCAAGCACTCTTCCTCTTTTCTTCTAGGATTTTGTCCACTTCATTATGTCCTATCTAAAGCTCTTCCTGCACTATTCATAACTTATTTTTAAATTCTAAAATAATACATATATTATACAGATAGAAATAGATCCATCAACACAGCACAAACAAGTTTATTTTCAGATAAATTATTCTTGAATTTGAAATGTTTAGAGATAATATTTAAGCATGTTATGAATTGGCAGTCCGAGATTATTTCATGCTGCTGACATAGGAAAGAAACACATGAACCTGGAAGGCAGCAAGTGTAT
>NW_008671002.1:40487-43397 GCF_000695815.1 Acanthisitta chloris
ATGTTAGTCGTGCTTACATTTTGTGAGCTGATGAACCGACAAAACCTGTATATGAAAGGTATGCACATTTTCGTTCTTTACAGGGAACGTTAAAATTAAAGTCATTAGGATGAAGAACTGAAAAGACAAAATGCTGCAATGAAGAAACACAAGTTTGTACTCTTCTATTTTCTTTAGTAGTGTTTCTTCTGTTACGTTAGAGTACGTACAGACTGATGCACACAGAAAAATTCAAGCCTAAGTAATGCAGTAAATAAATATACCATATATTTAGATAGAGGAGAGATGCTATATTTTCATTGCAATAGTGGAGTCATCAAATAAAGTGAATTGCACAGGACAATGTATGAAGGAATGTTTTAAAATTTACTACAGGAAGGTGAACACAGGAAAAATTACAGGGTTAGCAAGTCCAGAGAAACAAAAAGACTTTCTGATTGGCATTGCAAAGAAGGGTTGTTTATCTGCTATTTTTCTTTGAGGGAACTGGAGGTGGAATCTTGACCTACAAAATCAAAACACATGTAAAAACCACTTTGAGTAACGCTTTATGTAAACTGAGTTAACTTCTATCTTATGCTCATTACTAGCAGAAGTCATTGTCTTTAGGAATGTAAATGAGGGACTTTGAAACTTGAAGGGACCTTAAAAGGTCATATATTCTATCCCTCTGGAAGATGCTTCTTGAATTTCTTTCTAAACTTCCCTAGGCATTCAGTTCCAGCCCATCACTATCCTTATTGCTAAAAATGACTCATAATGTCTGATGTGAATCTGCTTTGTTGTAAAAAATCCCTTTCCTTTTTGCAATGGCCTCTTATGAATATGAAGGCTGTTACAACTGTTTTCCTAGAAGTCTTCCCTTCTAGGATAAACAGGCCTAGTCCACTCTAGACCTAATATCCTGCCTCTTTTTCCCCTGGACTCTCTTCAGATGGTCCACAATCTTTCTGGAAATGTGTCACTCAAGCCAAAGGACAGTATTTTAGCTAAGGCTTAGCATTTGTAAGAGATCAAAAGGATTGTTTAATATTAAATGATATTAATTCGTATCTCTGCTTTTGATTCTGCCTCCCAGCATATATCTTACATATTCTGTACAGAAGGACATTGCTATGGTACTGGGCATATGATCCACTACATCCTCAGCTTCTTTGTTTTGGAGCTATATTGCATTAAGGGTATAGAAATTTAGCAGAAAATACACAACCCTTCCTGATATTTCAGCTAGTCCTCAGAGACCAGAGGGGTTGGGGTTAATGCAGCTGGGCTTAATCTCTGATTATAACTGGGTCAGGACTGAAAATCTGGTCTAGTTCGATAATATTCCAGATGCACCAATAGTGTAGGTCACACTATAGGTCTAGTCACATTCACAATCCCAGATTCACCAATAGTGTGGTTTACCTATTCAACATTATAAATCTGTTTGATTTCAACAAGAAATAGATTGACAAATAGTGAAGCTTACTAAAGAAGCAGATTACAGATTCTTGTTAGATTGTCAGTGATAAATGCGCTAGACCTGCAAAATACAAGCGTATAGCACTATGTACAAGTGTTCTCGGGTGTGCTCAGATGCAGTGACAGGCGCAAACCTTACTAAAGAGGCATTCCTTCTTTAGGGAGGAAAGAGGACCAAGGCCATTGACTTTGTCTGCAAGGTATTTGTAGTCTTATCCACTACCATGAAGGATTTCAATCACCAATTTGTACTTTTGGGAGAAGCAGAGGTGAGACTGTAGTCAAATATCCTGTTACTGATGCCATAAGTGGTGATGGGACAGCCACCACATACGTAAATGTGCAATATTGAGAGTTACAAAGCAAGATATTACAATGGCTGTGGGTCCTGCACAAGGGTGGAACAAAACCATGACACATTAATATCACTCCTTCTTCCACTTGATTGCAACAACAAGGGTCATCCAGGCTCTGCCTGACAACCTGTCACTCCATCAACAGGCCATCGCACCCACAATAATGCCTTCACGAGGCCTCTCATGGCATATCCTCCACCACATATCTCACAGCATATCTCATGGCTATAGGCCTCATTCCTACAACTCACTGCCTAAAACATCCAATATTTCGTATTTGTGCAAGCAAACACTTCCGACAGATTTCACTTTTCTCTATGGAAGAAAGATCAATTTCATCTTCAGATTAAAGTAATTGTCTTTAGGTACTGAACTCCAGTCTTTCCTCCAGAAAATCCTCCACTAAAGGCAGGGATAGCTATTACCTGTAAATTTATTAGGCACATTTCTCTTTTGTTGTCCTAACCAGTAACGGTAGTTTTGTATGGCAGCAAACCCAGACATCTCTATGTAATACCTATGCCATTTTGATTCAGTCATGTACACAGCAACAGCTAGTGCCATTTGGGTACCTGAAAGCATTTCCAAAGGCCTAGATTTTGTAACACAAAGCCAGCAGAAAACTTGCACTACTTTGGAGCTCTACTTGAAGAGTAGGCAAGCCAACCTAAAACAAACTAAAAGATAAATGCCTCAAGTTAGAAGGAGCTGGATACTGTTCTTGTTTCCTTTGTTCCAATTGTTATATAGGTATAAAAAAATCATGTGCACCTCAGATGACTTACCTGTTATGTTGTATTCCTTCCCAGGGAGCTATCTTGAGTGACTTAGAACACTAAACACTATCTGTATCTGTTTTGTTTTATGTAAACAGTTTACAAGGCCAAGCCGAGTGTGTCCTAGGTTGCAATGTAGGGTATAACCAATGGTATGTATTCTATTATTGCCTCCACAAGCTGTTAAAGCAGGTGGGGGCAGTGATTGTTATCTCCCACTCATCCCTGATGGCCCCCTCAGGAGGCTGTCTCTGTTTAGTGGGCTGTCAGGGTCCCATGCATGCATGGAATTACATTGTCCCATTGTGAGATGC
>NW_008671003.1:0-7264 GCF_000695815.1 Acanthisitta chloris
TCTGACTGGGCGGCTCCGGCAGGGTCTTCAGCCCCTGCAATGTCTCCAGTGCTCTCAGACCCTTCAGTCCCTGCAGTGTCTTCAGTGCTCTCAGTCCCTTCGGTCTCTGCAGTCCCCTCAGCCCCTTCAACTGCCTCAGTCCCTTCAGTCCCTGTAGTCCTCTCAGTCCATTCAGCCCCTGCAGTGTCTTCAGTTCTCTCAGTCCCTTCAGTCCCTTCAGCTCCTTCAGCCAGCTCAGTCCCCTCAGTTCCCTCAGCCCCTTCAACCTCCTCAGCCCCTGCACTGTCTTCAGTCCTCTCAGCCCCTCCAGTCTCTCAGGTCCCCTCAGCCCCTTCAATCCCCTCAGCCCCTTTTGGCCCCATCAGCTCCTCCATCCCCTTCATTCCCTCCATCCCTTCAGCCCCCTCAGCCCCCATGAGAGTCCAGGTGAGGTGGCCGCCCCAGCCTGGAGGTGCAGCAGGTTCTCCAGCAGTAAAACCTCAGTGTTTTTTGTTTCCTTGCCCTTTCTCACTACTGTTCTCTGTCTGGACCTCACAATATCCACATCTGTATGGATATATCCACAGAGCACAGGCAGTGGGGACCATTCCACCCACCCTCACAGAAGTAGAATTTCACAAGTGCTTTGAATTGCAAGTTCACCTTGAAACTCTGTTTTGGTAGCAGCTCCTCCCTACAATTTAAATTGCATGTTTTCACTGAAAAAAACCAAGATCCTTATCACCTAGATTTATGCGACTGCAATGAAGACATTTTCTAGAGAAATGGTGAGAGAGAGCATTTTTGGGGCATGAGGAAAAGTCTAGCTTGGTCTCCAAGAAGGAATCCGAGGAAAAGAGTTCAGTTTTGTAATCCACATAATCCTTCTGGATAAGAAGTGACAGGGCAGACAACCCCTTGCTCCGCTCAGCCTGGAGTTTACGGCAGCAGAGCTTGTCCAAGTGTTATTATTGAGGCTGAAGGCGCTGGGTTCAATTACAGCATCCCAGAGCCCATTTTTCTCTTGTGCTTTCAGATACAATCCTGGGCCCATCAAAGTCCCTGTCAGATTCCTTTTCGGTGACGGAAGGACTTCATTAGTTTCCTGCTTAAGTCTCAGTCCAAAGGTTAATTACTTTGGAAAGTCAGAAGGAAAATTGCTTGGCGCCCACAAGTTATCTTAAGCTGCAAACAGCGACTCAGCTCCATCAGTTATTGTCATCTCTCTTTATAATTTTCTAGGCAAAACTTGTTTTTTTCCCCTGATCTCCACGGCCCATATTTTCCCCGTTTCTGTCTAGGCAGTTCCCAATGTTCTTGCTGAGGCCTTGGGAATGCTGATTCATGCCAGAATTGCTTGTATTTGGCACTCCTTTCACACATATCTGTATATCATACTCGGTTTGTAGAGGTTTGCTGTCAACACCTGTTCATTTAGCCTCGTGCTGTGCCTCCCTCAGCCTCCTCACCTCTCTGCCCGTGTTGTCACAGCTGATGCCTCCTACTTCAGCGAGGTGCACCCAGCTCCCTTCATGCTGCTCCTCCAATTTGTCTCGATGAAATTCCAGTCATCGCTGCTGAAGAGCTTGCAATCCTTAGCTGGTATTTTTGGACCATGCATTCTCCATCACAATATCCAGGCAGGACAATTCCACACTGTGTAGTGGCAGAGGTTTAGATATCACCCTCTGCTTTCACAAAGCTCCTGTGGCTGTGTCCCTGCTGGGCCAGAGACCACTGAGACATAACTGTGTTGATGATACAGGTCATTCCTTCCTGAGTTCTTCCCACCCTGGGGCCTTCCTGGTCTGGTGGAAGAGAGAAGCAGTGCACTTTGCAGTTCCTTCAGGCACTGTCGGGTGAAGGTTGGAACCAACACCAAACCTCAGCTCTGAAACATTTCAACATCAGCCAGTGGGTTCAAAACTTCACCTGTCAGAGGAGGAAGTGGATGTTGGCTTGACATGGCTCAAAGGACCTGAGACAGGAGATCCAAAACTCTGAAAGAGGAGCCTTTACCTCAGGGTCAGGCTCACAGTGAGCTACAGCCTCACATAGAGTGAATCCACAAGAGAGGAAATCACAGGATCCTGCTTTGAAAAAGGAGGCAGCCCACGGCCCAGATGGAGACCCTGTGTTGGAAGAGCAGTTCATTACAAGGGCTGTCAGAACCGAACTCTTCCCCAAAGGCTTCACCTTCAGAAGCTCCCTGCAGGCAGCTGGGGCGTGCAGGGAGTTTGTTCCTGTCTTTTGCAACTGCTTCACTACAGAGAGCGGATTTCAGTCTTCAAAATCCTTCTCTAGTATGAAATTTACATGTATCAACAACAGCTAAAAGGAGTGGGACAAGCTCTTTGTCAAAGACGCCTGTTTTTGAGAGCAGCAACGCCAAAATAAGCTGTTCCCAGCAGATGGCACAAGAGCTTGAGCTGCTTCAATCGCTGCTCTGTGCAGCACATACCTGCCCTCAGCTGTGTAGCTTCTGGCACAGGAAGAGTGAGCCTGAGCTTTGTAGTAAAATACTATGTTTAAATTGATAAACCTTCGTTCAGAAATACAATCCTGATGAGTTGGTCAATGTCTGGGATTTTTCCCCGGTCGTTTTGCTGAAAGCAGTAGGTCTCAGCTGATGTGGGTACCAGAAGCAAACAGTTGATGGCACTGCATGATCACTGTCCCTGCAGCTGAAGTCTCGCTGCAGCCTGGCTCTGAATGAAAAGGGAAGGTGTTACACTTCCATGCTGCAAGAAAAACACTCATAAGATGCAATGTCACCTTCTAAGTATATTTTATTTGATTCTTCTGGTACTGGTTTTCTCTGTTCTCTGTCACCCTCTGCAACTCCCTGACAGGAGGTTGGAGTCAGGTGAGGGTTGGTCTCTTCTCCCAGGGAACCAGCAGGAGGACAAGAGGGCACAGACTCAAGCTCTGTCGGAGGAGGTTTAGGTTAGATATTAGGAAGAAAATTTTTATGGAGAGAGTAATCAGGCATTGGAATGTGCTGCCCAGGGACGTGGTGGATTCACCATCCCTGGAGGTTTTTAAGATGAGACTAAATGTGGCACTTAGTGCCATGGTCTAATAACCATGGTAGGGTTGGACTTGATCTTGGAGGTCTTTTCCAACCCAGTTGATTCTATGATTCTATGATCTTCTGCTGCACGAGAGTGCACAGCCTGGACATTTAGTTGTCCTAGAGCTGGATCTCACAGATCACTAAATAATGGATTAGGTGACGGATCCCAAATGGTACTGGAGCAGTGGTTTGTGGCAGCTGTCACAGCTGTCCTGCTTGGGCTGATGGCTGGGATAGATGTCCAGCTGAATCCTGGTCAATATATTAAGAAATCCACCATTTGTCAGTGCTGGTTCTGGTGTGTTTTGAATTGGTGGAGATAAGAAGGAGGCTTGTAAGGAAGCAACAAAGAACACAAAAAAAGGAAAAATCTGTAATTTTTTTCATTCATATTTCTCCAATATGAAATAAAAAAAAAGCCCCAAGGGAAGAATTCCTGCATTCCTTGTCTGTCTTGTATTTTCCCTATACATAAGCTGCTCGTGACATTACAGACAGCTGTGATGAAGTTAAAACTCAAATTAGCTTAGTTAGAATTAAATTTACAACCAAACTGGGATCAGGAATAAGCATCTTGCATAGGATAGAACTATTATTAACTTTAATTAAAGCAACATTTAAAGCAAAGAGCAGCAGGTTTTCCTCATGGTCCCTGCCAGCTAAATGCTAGACTAAATAATACTTTGGGCATCTTTCAGTTCTTCCTTCTGTCCAAGGAATGCAAATGGTTTAGTGCAGCTTCTCTGTTAAATGCAATTTGGATCGAAGTCAAATGGCTGTTTAAATGTGAAGGTGTTTAAAGGTCTGAAGGTGACTTTGGAGAACAGAGTTAAGAACATAATTGCAAAGCAACTTATAAGAAGTAACGGTGGGAGCATGAAAATATAAATGACCTAAATAGTATAAAATAGTATGATGGGAAATATGGTTGGAACAAATGTCTTGGATGGGATAGGAATTCAGCTCCAGGAATGCAGTTTTGGCAGAAGTGTCCCAAACAGAGAATGCTATTTCTGGGGCAATGCACTGAACTCTGGGTCATGAATTAAACTCAGGTAATTTATGTTCTGATCATAAAAAGTGGCAAAAACCCAAGCAGAAATGGAACAGAATATATTGCTGTAAATTTTGTAGGCACTGGGACCTGCAGAGTTGTTGTGTACATCTGATGCCAGGTAATGCCTAAGAAAAATTCCAGCCAAGGAACACATAGCAAACCCTTCAGAGCTGCCAAGTCAGTGATCTTAAGGAAATCCAGTTTCAAAGCAGCATGCGAAGAGAGGTTTGAAGAGGTGGCTTCCCAAACCCTGAGCTTTATTTATTAGCTGTTTCTGACGAGCCCTAAAGAAAGGCAAATGTCTTGATATTTCGAAATTGCATGGCAAGCATTCGTTTTATAGGAAACTCTGATCTTTAGGAAATACCAATACTATTCCTTTTCCTGCTTTCTCATTCTTTTTCTCTCTTGGTATTTAATACCAGTCTGCTGTGCAGAGCTTCCAAGGCAGTGTCAGTTCCAAGGCTTGGCTGCCTGGGCTCTGCAGAGCTCCAGCTTCCTCACAACCAGCTATCTTCCAGGTGCCTTTGAAGTGGGATCTCTGCTAGAAAAGTAGCTATGGAACAAATAATCCTCCTTGTGGTAATCAGAGTTAGGTCTGCTAAAAAGTTGATAATGTTTCACTCCTCAGTGGGTGCAGGTCAGCTGGAATTCCTCACGGGGAGATGCAGACAGAGGAGAAGCCTCCACTTGGCAGAAGGATGGATCCCTTTGGGGTTTGGTGAGATCAGCTGAGACAAGTCCAGGCCCCTTATGGCAAATGTGGGCGAAATCTCTCCTTAATACACAGAGTGGTGGAGCTCCTTCTTTGGTATAATGCATAGGGGAGCCTGGTATGACGTTTTCTCTGGGTGTCTCTGGGGAAAGGCAGATTCTCTCAGAGCAATAAGGATCTGTGTCAGGCCATACTTCAAAGTCCAGCCTGGGTTTTTGGTGTTTGCTTTGTTCCTTTTAAACAGGAACTATCCAAAGGGCTAAAAATCTGAAGTTTAAAGAACTATACAAGCTGCCTGGAGCTCTGAAGAGTTTCTTTATAATTGCATTTATAATTTATAATTTTCTTTATAAAGGCATAAAATATTTAGCCTTCATCCTGTGCAAACCCTGACTTTCAAAGAAGAGTTTATGGTGTAGGGGGGAGTTTGATCTGCTCCTAAATAGGACAAAGATTTTGTTCCTTCCATTTCTGCCCCAAATCTCAAATTCCAGTGTGCAGTGAATGAACTGCAGAGGAGGAGATGACTGTTTCTCCACCTCCCCATGAAACTGACTCCCAAAAACTTGATTTTTCTCAGATGAGTCAGGGTGAGAGCTCTGAAGTAGCACAGTTCCAGCTAGATATCTGTTCTGTATTCTGGTTTATGGTTCAAGGTGTCTTTCTTATAGGCACCTACCACTAGACCATTAATAGTTTAACAGTCCACAGCTTCCAAGGAAATGCTTACTAGCAGTCAGAGCTGGAAAATAACTCAGAGGATGGCATAGGCCTGATAAAAGGATTAATAAATCACAGCTCTCAGAGCTACGAGTTCAGTTTTGTCTGACACTGGCTCTAAGGATTATTTTGTACATCCAGTCCTCTTAATTGCTTTTTCTCCCCAGAAGTTTGTGTGCAGCGCTGGGATAGACTTTGGAGATCCTTCCCAAACAAACCAAACTAGATTTCTTCCTAATTTGCATTTGAACTCTGGTCTTTACAGCAGATGCTTCTATCTGAGCTGTACTGATGGGACTGACACACACAGAGGGTAAGGGGTGACACCTTCTCTCACTTCCTTCATGGCAAAAGTAGAGTATTTTTGCAGAGTAAAACTGCCAACCATTCCAACCTAGCTCTGCTATTCCACTTTTACTGGAACTGTTCCGTCTGTTTCTCTGAAACTGAAAGTCTGTTTTCACTCCTGCCAGCTGCTATTTCCATATGAAAAAGCTGTTTTGTTATAATTGAAGGTACCATTTCTCCCAAGGGCAAAGTAAGGACATTTCATCACACTGCTCTTCCTGAAATTTCAGTAACCATATTCAATATGTTACTAGATTTGATCTACTTTTTCACAAAGCTTAAAGCCTTTCAGAGAAACCTCAAGTTCTGTCTGTGGGTATTTACAAAACAAAATGTCATTTCCCTGCTGAAAAGTCTGATCTGACAAAAAAGAGAATTCAAAACCAAGATTCACTTTAGCTTCGAGGCTTATCCAGTGACAAGCACTTGGAAACCACAATGTTATTTCCAAGCACAGATTATGTTTTTATCCCAGGCACAAGTGAACAACACTGAGACCAGAAAGTTCCTTCACTCTGACCTCTTGATGTGAACAATGGTGGGCGGCTGAGGTGGCCAGAAGTTGGTCTCCTGTGATTCAAAACCAAGATTCACTTTAGCTTCGAGGCTTATCCAGTGACAAGCACTTGGAAACCACAATGTTATTTCCAAGCACAGATTATGTTTTTATCCCAGGCACAAGTGAACAACACTGAGACCAGAAAGTTCCTTCACTCTGACCTCTTGATGTGAACAATGGTGGGCGGCTGAGGTGGCCAGAAGTTGGTCTCCTGTGCAAGTCAGCTGTTTGCAGCTTCACTTGTGCTTTTTAAGAAGTCATTTAAACTGTCCCTTGACTCCAGCAGAAACTCTCAAATGAGTCACCTTTGACACCCACCTTTTAATGAAACCCTTGACATCATGAGCGCTGTTCTCCCAACAGTGTGGGCTAGTTCTGCTTTCCAGGAAGAGAGCAAGAAAACAGTCAGTGGGCTGATTGTGGACCACTTGAGCTCTGCAGCAGGATTCTAGGGAAAAGTCAGGGAAAATTGTTCCTCCTCTTAGCACTTGTATAGATGAAAAGAAATATAATCCATCAGAGAGTGTACTGCGGAGAGTACAGGACACCCAGGAGTTTATAACACTGTTGGTTTGATGTAGCAGGCTTGGATTCACTGCAGGAGACCCCCAGTCCAAAGGCTTTGGTGTGGGCAGGAGCAGGGGGATCTGCTGTGGGCCATTTGCTGGACTCTGGGCTGTGTCTCAGGTCAGCTCTTCAGAGCAGTGCCGACACAAACATGAGACACAAAAGATTGCCACAGTTACAAGCTCCTTCCAGCGCTGTATCATTTCTTCTGGTAGCCTGGCAATTCCCTGGGCTGAAATACAC